>NC_048299.1:42280914-42495766 GCF_013100865.1 Trachemys scripta elegans | reverse complement strand
CCACCTGTTTATGCTCTCTGTATGTGTGTATATATATCTCCTCATGATATGTTCCATTCTATATGCATCCGAAGAAGTGGGCTGTAGTCCACGAAAGCTTATGCTCTAATAAATTTGTTAGTCTCTAAGGTGCCACAAGTACTCCTGTTCTTCTTTTTGTGGATACAGACTAACACGGCTGCTACTCTGAAATCTGAAGAAGTGAGGTTCTTACCCACGAAAGCTTACGCTCCCAATACTTCTGTTAGTCTTAAAGGTGCCACAGGACCCTCTGTTGCTTTTCACTTTACTAAGAACATCTAAACAAACAGAATGCTTTAATTTCCCCAAAATGAATATCTTTATAGGATCAATTTTATACAAAGATGTTAGATGGTGCTTGTTGGTGTTGGCTGAACTATTTCTTATAATATGCAAGATAAACTGTATGAATATATGAAGAACAGCCAGCCTAATATCTGCTTGACTGATAATTAGAGCCACTGCTAAACTGCTGCTGGCTGCAAGTAATAGTGTGGAAAGGTCAACTTTAGCACTTTCTGGAGACTGCCTATGTAACTGGTAATGCATGCAGCCTCAAGGGCAGAAGATTTGGTACGAGATAGAATTTTCTTATTTTACCCTGCGCTCTTTAGCAGATTTATTCTTGATATCAAAACAGGAACTGCCTTACTACAGCTATTTTTTTTTTAAAGAAAGCTACAAGACAAGCAAATTTTACTAGTATTATGAAACACTTGTCTAACTTAGATTCTCAAATTCATGACAGTCTACAATTGAAAATATTTTGCTGTCTATTTAGGCAGAGATTATCATCATAGTTTGCACTGTATTTTGATACTATAGGACCCAAGTTTACATTGGAATCTGTTAGTACAGACTCTGGATCTTACATGATGTCTAAGTGAGCTTGTGGCATGAGGCAGTACTCATTATCAGGATAATATCTTATTAGACTCCTGACAGAATCCCCGGGTGCAGAATTTATATTTCCCACATATTTCTGTGCTCTCCACACAGAAAAATTCAAAAGAAATCGGGGGAGTGGGGGGGAAGAGAGAGAGAGAGAGAGAGAGAGAGAAAGAGAAGACACCTCTTCCCAGGCAGCACGTCTATTCCAGCGAGCCCGAAGCAGCTTCAGAGATATAAATCACTGCAGGAGGAGGGGAGCTGGGCCTGCATGCCTGCTGGGGTGCGGGGGAGAGAAAAACCATCGCTGTCCCTCTCGCTTGTTACTGCGGGGGGGGGAGGGGAAGGGGGCGCGGCGGCGGCGCTGTAGGTCTTTTTAATTATGCAGGAAGAAGGCTCTTTCTCAAGGTAGAAATGTGTAGTGATATTGTTAATGTTCCTATTGTTAGTTAACTGTTGCCGTTCTCAATCAATTCCCCAAGGAGCATAAAACCTATAAAAGTTTTAAGGCCCCTACATTGCCAGAGTGATGTAAAGCCTTATAAATGACAGTAGGTGAATCAGCTAGGAAGATCTATGTGTTTTCGCACTTTTTTCCTCTGCCAAAGTGGCACAATGGGGTTAGATTACAGCTCAGGATTTATTTTACTTACCCATTAAAAAAAGAGACTTGAGGGCAAATAAAACATTTACAAAGCAGTCAATAAAAGGTCAGAACAATCGGAAGCAAACACTTCCCAACACAAACACAGCCAGGTCCAGGACAATGATTAGCAAAACTGTATAACTCATGTGTGAAAGTCTGAGCAATTTGAAATGACATTCTAGTTTGGGTATTTTTGGCGCTGTTTGGCATTCTGTAATGTAATTTAAATGAAAATCCAGGATAATAACTGGAATGTAGGGTATTAATTACCAAGTATTTGTAACTTAAGTTTCATGTGTTTAGGAAATGCTGAATAGTTATTGTAACTTTTTTCTGTATTGTAGTTTAAATAAATTACCAAAACAACTGAAACTGATGATTATATTGCATTATTTTGACAAATAAAATATGTAGAATTTTGCAGAATTTTTAATTTTTTGATACAGAATCCCCCCTGGAGTACTATCAAAGTAGAACAATTCTTAGTCTCATGAATGCAACAAAATGCTGCTTCCGCGATCTTCTATAATTAGCATTACAGCATGCATGGGACGAATCTCTGTCACTCATAAGTCACTGCCGTTTTAAAAAGCTGTGTGTAATTTATTAGTGTCAATTTGCTTTATTTTTAGTTTTTTCTATTTTTGATAGTATGTCTGAAATTGATTTTAGTAGTAAACTTTAAGGACTAATTCTGGCCAAAACAAGGTATGAGGGGAATGGTAAAGAGCCAATTAAAAAAAATCCAATTTTCTCAAATGTCTAGAAAAAAAATTAGGCTTTTTTAAAAACAGAGAAAGAGGCAATATATACACACCCAGGCGAAAGATTTTAATACGCAATGTTAAGTAGTCTTGTTTGTATTACGTCTCTTGTTTTGGAGCTTCTTGTTCCAGTCACCATCAAGGCACCATGCATGCGTACAAACAGGAAGAACAGAAGCCTCTTTTTGACTGCATCCAATGCCAGACATCCTACAGATGGTCCGTCAAGAGGTACAGTGTTCAGCAGATAACATAACTGGTAATGTTATAACGACAACAAAAAGAATGCCATTAAGCTCTCTTTTCAGAAGTCAATACAGAATGTTCAGTTACAAGATTTAAGGGCTCAGGCCATAATTTTTCAGATGTGGTACCTAAAATAAGGCACCTGAAGTCTACATTAGGCACCTAAATAAATGTGGCCTGATTTCTAAAATGCAGAGTACTCACAATGGAAGCTGCAATTGTTCCAGAACCTCCGAAGATGAGACCACTTATTTAGGTGCCAGAAGTTTGAACATTCTGACCTATATAGTAGGGATGGTAAAAAACTAAACCAAGCACTAAGTCAAGCTATATTAGGTCGACTCACACCCACCGCAGTAATTACTGGATGCACATCCACACTACACTCCTTGGATCGGTGGTGAGCATACTCACCAGGAGCACTTCCCCCGACCTAAGAGGGGCAGCCTGGTCTCTCAGCTCCCTGCCAAGAGCCTGGCTGCCCCACAGGCTCCGGGCGGGCTGGGCTCCTCCCTCACCACGCTCCTCATTCCCTGCCAGCAGAAGCCACTCTGGGCTTCTCGCCCCAGGAGAGTGGGGTCTAGCTGCCTTGGCTTCTTGACGCGCCCCTAACCTGCTCCCTACCAGGCTACTGGCTGGGTGTGGGGGTCCCTGCCACCAGGCTTCTCACCCCAGCTCCAAGCCAGGAGCAGGGTCCAGCCACCCAGCTCTCCAGGGAAGCAGAGGGCAGCTGCCAGGCGTTGTCAATTTCACAGCTCCTGTTGTGAAACTGACAAGACAGCCAATGTACCAGATGACCACACAGACACTGCATCACCCTAACAGCACCAACATAAGCCTTATACCTCTTGTGAAGGTGGAGTTATTATGTCAGTGTAGTAGGGCACTTACATCGGTGGGAGGAAGGCTGTAATGTAGACACTGATAATTACTGTGTAGTGAAGCCCAGCCCTAAGATTTAGTAGAAATTTTTATCTTCTATTCCCCAAATGCTTATTTTCATTTTCTGCTGTCATCTATTTTACTACCAAAATGAGCAGGTGGGTATTTTTCTATTTCAACAATTAAAAAAAAATCATTTCCAGTGATCTAATGCCTTTACATTACATACATAGATGCTAATGGTTTAGTTCTTCCTGCCTTTTATATTATTTTTATGTGAATCGACTCAGTCAAGTCTAACCTCATCTCTCCAAGGTCAGCCCTGATGATATTAAGGCAGTCTCACTACATCATCCATCATTCTGTCATCAAAGGAAGTATATACACTGTCAATAGTTTGATAGATTTTGAAGATAACATATCTACATTTCTCTTGGTATCTTCAGCACACCCCTGTGGATTTATTTTCTTCTCAGTGCACCTGAGTAGTTCTCACTTGTGTTAATGGAAAGTGCGTATGGTGTGTGTGTGTGTGTGTGTGTGTGTCAGGAATACACCTATTAACATGCCAACATTTTAGTACTTACAAGTAGCATCTATTCAAAGAGAAAATGCTAAAAAAGCTTCCTACACATAGCCAAGTCAGTGATAAGTGACTTCATCAATAGTTACAAGCTCATCCTAGATGACTCACATTTACCTTCTCCTGTCTTCTACTTCAAAGATTATGAGCACCCTTCTTTATTGCTTTGCTAGTCTCATGTTGAGCTAGTGGAGGGCTAACAGCACACACAGTGAGCAACTATCCCAGTACAGAGAGAATCAGCATATTTCATCTTATTGTTTTAAAATCTGCTGTCACAAGGCTAATCGGTACTAAATGAAATGACCCATTACAACAAAGTAACATATGTGGGAGAACAAGACTATTTTTTCTTAGTGAAAAAATGTTTTACAATAATTTCTACTTTTTCATTAGCTGGATGAACAAGTAATGCTTTACATGATGCTGGCAAATCAAGTGCCAACTCTGGACAAAGCTCAAAGCTTTAGCTAAGAACTGACAAACTCATAGCTGGCAACCAAACCAGCTCACCTATATGTTAGTATTGTTCAAAATAAGTATTAGTCTTATAATAATGTATTTAGTGTTTAGGCTCTATAAAATGCTTGTAAGTTACTGCAGTAATCTCACTTGCAATGTCTGTTTTCCCTGCTATAAGGAAATATGTTAACTTTGCTTTATAACTTCGAAAACGTTTGCTCTGGGCTTGTGAACCCAGGCATGGGAATCATTCCCCCACCCATTCAGGAAACTTATCCAGATTAAACAGGCCATTAAGGAACATTGCAACACAAAGAATAGGTGAATGGCCTTATTGAATCTTGGAAATGCAACTTGCAAAGGAGCTCATTTCCTATACTGGAAGACTAAATGTAAAAGATAAAAGAGGGTCACAAGAGAATTTTCATGTCTTTGCTGTTTGCATTCTCACAGGGCCAGAGACTCTAAACTGAACCAAGAGATCCTCCAGGGTTATCCCTGGATTTGCAGAAACACATTGTGAATTGACAGATCACTACAACTCTCACTTTTAGGATTTAGATTGCAACTCATTTGTGTATACAGTAACTCCTCACTTAATGTCCTCCCGCTTAACGTTGTTTCGAAGTTACGTCGCTGCTCTATTAGGGAAACATACTGGTTTTTACAAGGAAGCATTGCACAGGTTCCTCTTCTCTGCCTCCTCCCCCACCCTTCCAGTGCTTTCCCCGCCTCTGCTTAGGAATTTCTGGAAGGGAGGAAGGGAGCAAGCGGGGAAACTACCCCTCCCCCTGTCCAAACAGGCAGGGCCACCCAGAACACAGGGGCTTTAGGGGCTGCAGGGCCCTGGGCTAAGGGGGCCACGGCCTGCAGTCCTAAAGCCCCTTTCGGAATGAGGCCATGTGAGCATGCGCCGGAGGACTCAGGAGGAGCAGGGGAAGCTGCGCAGTCAGCGGCCAGAGAGAAGCGGCGCTTTCCCCTTCAAAGCCGGCTGGAGAGAAGCACCCCACCCTGAGCGCCCTCCCGCACCCTAACTCTCTCCCAGACCCCGCACCCTCAGCCCTGAGCCCCAGGGGTAAGCCAGGGGCACCTCCTCTCCACAGTACAGTTCAGTACTGTACAGTATATAATGCCTTTTGTCTGCCCCCAAAAGATTTCCTTGGAATCTAACCCCCCCCGCATTTACATTAAATCGTATGGGAAAACTGGATTCGTTTAACATCGTTTCACTTAAAGTTGCATTTTTCAGGAACATAACTACAATGTTAAGTGAGGAGTTACTGTATGTTTGTTTGCTTTAACCTGTAAATAACTTTTTCCTAGTTAATAAATCTTTAGATAGTTTATTACAGGACTGGCTACAGGCAGTGACTTTGATGTAAGATCTAGGGTACCAAGTGATCTGGAATAAGTAACTGGTCTCTTGGGACTGGAAGCAACCTGAATATTTTGTGATATATTAAGTGACCATTTATCACTAAGTCCAGCTTGCCTGGGTGGCAAGACAGACTGGAGAGCCTAAGGGGACTGTCTGACTCTACAACAAGACCGATATAGTGATCCAGGAGTTCGCAATTGTTCCTGTGTTGGTAAAAGCTAATTATAAAACATATCACCAGTTTGGGGTGTCTGCACTGCTTTGACAGTCTGCTCCAAGGTAGGCACACAGCCATGAACCACTCCAGACAGCATGACTCTTTCTAATGACTTATACTGTTTTGCTATCTCCTTCCCCACTCCCCTCTGAGCCTGTGAAGCACAGCTAAGGAGTTAGCTGTAGTAAGACATTTCAGCATCATCTCATTAAACGTAAGCATCACCAGATTCTCTGACCCCAAAATAGTAAAAAGATGACAAAACTTACTGAAACATTTTTTAGACAGTCTTCACAGGACTTGAAGGAGAAATTAGAGCATCCTAGAAAAAAAGAAAATCAAAGTTATAAGCTTTTTTTAATCAATAGTGTCAAATATTATAACTTTTTAATCACAGCATGTATACACAAAAATGTAATCTCATCTACCAAATACATGCAAAGAAGGAATGGTGAGTTCGCATCTTTATTTTAAATCAAAACTTTCATTTCCACTAGTATTTTAACAAGTAAAACGACACTGAACACTCAATTTCACCTCCACACTGTTTAGGAAAAAAGTTATGCCCATGCCTGGCTCTAATTTGCAAAAGGAAGATCAGCGAAAGAGGACTGTTCTCTCTAAGATGATTACGAAAGACTTAACCCGTGACCCATGAGTTTTGAGCCTGCCTACATCTTTGCTGAAATTCTAAATCTCTTGCAGTTCAATTTGAAGGAAACTCTGAGCTCTGCAGCTTTGGAAGCAGAAGCCAAGCAATGCCTAATCCGGATTTAGTACCAAATTTTCTTCCTTTCCATAAAAAGACTCAAGAACTTTTTTAAAAGGTTTCAAAAATAAAGCCTCATGACAGGCATGTTCTCATTCTAAGAGGAAAAAACTTTCTGAAGACAGGAGACCAAATTACTTAGCAAAAAAATCAACAAGAACTGTTAAGGGATGTTTTAAAAGCCACATGCTATAGGAAGTGTTAATCTAGATTTTAGTTAGGTTTTACAATGAAAAAAGTATCTTCAAGCACAGAAAACCCATTGTTGCTCATATTGCCGGAGGAGGATTACAGTCATAACTAGTAGCTATTTTTCAGCAGCAGGTAACAGGATGCAACTTGTTTTAATCATTACAGAAAAAGTTTAGAGGTTAATGTTTGTGAAAAGCCATCCTGACAGCCCTGGAGTCTGGTCCTTCATCCACAGCACAGATAGAATAGCTTCTTCTCACCGGTCCAATGAGGTGCCTCAGTCATGACCTCAATGGACCATGTTTATAGTTCAGTCTACTCGCCCAACCAATCCTTGATTTTCTAGCTACTCTGCCAAAAGGCATTCCAATTGTAATTTTTTGTGTGTGGATACCTATCCACTAGAAACAGGCATGGCAACATATAGCAAGTCATCAGATGGTAATGACTTTTAGTCAGGTATGTAGTTCTACTTTTACACAGCCATCCATTAGTCATAAATAGATAAGAAATTTTTTAAGTCTACAAAAATTGTCAAAGCTTACTTAATGTTTCTTTTTCCAAAACATCTAGAAGATATTTAAACTACTACATTTCATAATTCATTGTCCTGCTGCTTTGACATTAATTCTTAGCATATAACAAATTTGTGCTTTATTTACTAGCATATTCAGATTAATAAATTAAGTAAATAAATTTAACCCCTCTCTCCCTCGCCCCCCGATTAGTTCACATTGTATCAAGTAGCCAATTCAATGAAGAAACTCAAATTCTAATAGGTTTCAGAGTAGCAGCCGTGTTAGTCTGTATCCGCAAAAAGAACAGGAGTACTTGTGGCACCTTAGAGACTAACAAATTTATCAGAGCATAAACTTTCATGGGCTACAGCCCACTTCTTCGAATGGCCAGTACACCAACCTCAAGCAAAAAATAGAAATAAAAATTTAGAAAAATTCATAAAGCCTATAGCAAATATTCCTTAACTCTGTAAATTTAAGTTTTCAGTAATGTTATGCCACATGGGCAAAAAACACTCAATGATCAGAGCTAGAAAACAAGTTTCTAAATGAAGTTCAGGAAATTGGTTCATTCAGTGCACTGGTATTGTCAAAAAGGTATGGGAATACCAGGGATTTTTAAATTTTCTTTTAAATGGATGACCTTCTATAATGGAAGTCATTCAAAGTACAAAGGAAGCAAAAACCCACAAAAACTACATCAAGAAAGTAAATAGGGTGCAGGACCAGTTCAACTCAGTGAAATTTCACAGGCTCTCGAGAAGATTTGGCAGATAACCTAAAACCTTGCATGCTCTTTAAAGGATTGGGGCCTGAATAACAGAACCAATGATTTCTTTAGATTTATAAAAATAAACAGCACAATTATAAAAGCTCTAAATGCCAAATATTTAAAAATTCCACAATCAGAGTATACTCCTCTTACAAAGTAGCAGTTCACAATTTATAAACACTCCACTACACCAGATGCCCTATTCTGTACGATCAAAATTACCACAGGAAAAAAATGACGACATTTTAAAATATTTTATTGATTGTTGTTACAACACCTAAGATTACTAGAAGTGAAAAATTGGAGAAATATATTTTCTAATTTTCATTTTGTTTTACTCTGTGCACTTTACAGCACAGCTTACAGCAGTTTTCACTATTTGGTGTGCAGTCAGGTACAGCTTTCCCTTCCCTGTTTGTGTTGGTCTTTCAAACAGCAACATGGGAGAGAGAACAAAACATTTTTAAATATAGGAAAATGCAATCAAAACCAAATATTGGTAGGCAGATTCAGAAGCCAGTCTAGTACTTGGAAGCTACTTTCAAGTCTTTTTAACACAACTGGATTTCAAGTTGACAATGTATCCAAAAAAATTCAAGATTCTAAGGCTTTATCTTTACTAGGAAAAAAGAGGTATATTTTTAACACATATTAAAAATCAAGACTTGCCTTTTCTACACAGTTTTTGTATTGGGTTGGCTATTTCAGGTAGGGTTGTGATTTTTTTTAACCCTAATAGTTATATCTGTACAACCTTGCATGGAAACAGTTGCATCAGTATAAAGGTGCCTGATAAGTAGTGGTAAATAATGAAGACATCAAGTCCTTGATTCAGAATGATCTGGATCGCTTGATAAATTGGGTGCAAGCAAACAATATGCATTTTAATATGGCTAAATGTAGATTTATACATGTACAAAGAATGTAGTCCACACTTACAGAAAGGGGGACTCTATCCTGGAAAGAAGTGACTGAAAAAGATTCAAAGGTTGTGGTGGATAATCAGCTGAACATGAGCTCCCATTGTGCTGCTGTGGCCAAGTGAGTTAACGTGACCCAGGGATGCATAAACAGGGGACTCTTGAGTAGGAGTAGAGAGGATAGTTGGTACAATGTGATCGCTGCTGGAATATGGTGTTGAATTATGGTGCCCACAGTTCAGGAAGAATGTTGATAAATTGGAGAGGGTTCAGAGAAGAACCATGACAATGATTGAGGGATTAGAAAAAATGCCATGTAGTCAGAGACTCAAAGAACTCACTCTATTTATTTTAACTAAGAGAAGTGACTTGATTACAATCTATAAGTATCTACATGGGGAACAAATATTTAATACTGTCCTCTTCAATCTAGCAGAGAAAGGAATAACAAAGGAAATTGAAACTAGACAAATTCAGCCAGGAAATAATTTTTTAACAGTGTGAGTAATTAACCACTGGGACAATTTACCATGGGTCATGGTGGATTCTCCATCATTGACAATTTTAAAATCAAAACAGGCTGTTTTTCCTAAAAGATATGCCCTAGGAATCGTTTTAGAGGAGTTCTACAGCCTGTTATACCAGAGTTGAGACTTGATGAGCACAATGAACCCTTCTGGCCTTGGAATCTATGAATCTCATACAGGATTAAGCTACCATGATATTTAGCATCCTTATACCACTATAACTGCATCCACACTAGTGGGTTCTACCACTTTAACTATACCAACACAGTTAAACCCTTCCAGTTCTATGAGATGATAGAGAGCTCTCTCTCTCTCTAAAAGTTGAGATGAGTTAGGTCAACCTACAGCCACCACAGTAATTGCTGCAGCGGTTTATGTTCACACTACACCCCCTCTGTCAGTGGTGCCAAGTAGCAGACGGGTAGCCATGTTAGTCTGTATCCACAAAAACAATGAGAAGTCAGGTGGCACCTTAAAGACTAACATAACAGATTTATTTGGGCATAATCTCTCGTGGCTAAAAACCCACTTCTTAAGATGCATCTGCACTGATCAGTACGCATCCTAACCAGGAGTGCGTCCACCAATTTAACTGTGGCAGGTACTGACAGATGGAGTCCTCCCACCTCTGGCCCTGTCAGTCCTGCACTGAGCTCACAGCTGGAGATGTCCCCCCACTCCTCCTCCAAGGGGAGGACAGTCCAAGCCAGGACAGATTGCATCCATATAAATTTCTAGAGCAGAGCTCAGACTGTCCCCTGGAGGAGCTCCAGCTGTGAGTTAATTTAGGTCAATTTAATTTTCTAGTGTAGACAAGGTGTGAAGATAATCTGAAACCCTGGCCTGGCAGTTACTGCAGCAAGAGTTAAAGAAACGATTCCCTAGGACAACCCAGTTCCTGTTTCTCTGTTATGCTTTTGTCAAGTGCCTCACTCTGGGTGAGTCACAGCAGGCCCGTCTTGGGGAAAAACTCTGCCCCTAGGGAGTTTTAGGGCAGGTCTACACATACACTAGAAATGTACACGAGTGCAGTCGAGTCTCCCCTGCCTGTGCAGCGCACCAGGCGGACTGGAGAACGGCCTGCTACTGAGAGCGGGGAAACTCTGCCGGCCCTACGCGCACCAAGGCATGTGTGTGTGGGGGGGAATCAACCTCTGGGCCCCCCCCCCCCCCCCCAGAGCCCAACCGCGCGGCGCCCCCCGGTCCAAACGCCCCCACAGCCCCAGACGCTCGCAGCCCCCAGAGCCTAACTGCGGGGCGCCCCCTGGTGCCCCCCACGCCCCTAAAGGCGGGGCGCCCCCCTCCCCCGAGCCCCGCTCCGCGCAGCTCCCTTGCTGCCCCGCCCGTCCTCACCCGGCACAGTCGGGTCTCCGGGGCCCGTTCCCGACCCCGGGCGGATGAGGGTCAGGCCGGGCAGCCAGAGCGCGCAGAGCCGCATAGCGTCCATCGCTGCCGGACCGGGCACTCTGCTGACTACGGGCCCGCGGCCCACACGCCGCCTCCTTTCAGGGCGTGCCGGGAACCGCAACCCCGCCCGCCGCCTCCCGCGCAGGCGCAATGCCAGCCGCGGAGCCGGGCCATGCCGGGTCCAGCGGCCTCTAGCGGCGGCCCGCGGCTCTGCTGCTTTCGCCACCCGTCAGTTCCCCGGGGGACTGCTAGGCTAGAACCCGGGGCTCGCCTGGCTGATGCCCGCCCGTGCGACCCCGGCTGCTCCAAAACGCATTGCAGGCTGGCTCCCGTGGGACTGTCTGGGAAGCAGCGGAGCTCCACTCTGTCCTCTTTTCCCTGCCCTGTGGTGTGTCTTCCCCTGATGTCATTCCCTCCCCTAGGATGGCTCAGTCTGTCTTTCCATCCTCTTTGCCCTGTAGTCCCCTCTTCTTCTCCTCCTTGCCCTTCATGGTGTGACCTCTCCGGGCCCCCTTGGGCTTCTCTTTGCTTAAACAGTTAGCTGGAGTTAGTACACAAGATACTGCACTGGTGCTAACCTAGCTCCAGTGAGAGTGAACGCACACTTCAGAACAGCTCTGGACAGGGCCGGCTTTAGGAAGTGCGGGGACCCAATTCGAACATTTTTGGTGGGGTCCCAGCAGGGATAACTAAAAAAAAAAAAAACATAAAAAAAAGCCTTTCATTTTTTAGCAACCGGTTCCCTATAAAAAGTTCTGATTTAAGGGATGTGCCACAGTATGTGTTTTTTGTACCAATAGGGTTACCATACGTCCATATTTTCCCGGACGGCGATTTAAGAACCAAAAATCTGACATCTCTGGAAAAATACAGATGTATGTTAACCCTACCTAAAGTTCTTCTTTAAAAAGATGGGCCTGAACTAGAAATGAGCTCCGTTTCACGTGTGGGTTCCCACCACTCCCTGGGATGACCAGACGTCCCGATTTTGTAAGGACAGTCCCAATTTTGGGGTCTTTTTCTTATATAGACTCCTATTATCCCGCACCCCATGTCCCGATTTTTCACATTTTCACAGGGCTCTGGGGGCTATTTAAAGGGCCAGGGGCTCCCCTGCTTCTACCGCCCCGGCCCTTTAAATAGCTGAGGGAGCCCTGGGGAAGCGGCGGGACTCCTGCGGCTATTTAAAGGACCAGGGCAGCAGAGGCAGCTGGAACCTTGGCCCTTTAAATAGCCCCTAGAGCCCCCTGCTATCTACTGTCCCAGCCCTTTAAATAGCCACGGGAGCCATGGGGAAGCGGCTCCCCTGCTGGGAGCCCCAAGCCCTTTAAATTGCCCCCTGGGGAATCCAGGCCACCCTGGTACGGTGCACTGGCTCTTGCCGGTACGCTGTACCAGGGCTTGGGTGCGGGGCCCTCTGAGGGGCGGGGCCCAATTCAGGGAAATCTGTGGAATCGGCCTAAAGCCGGCCCTGGCCCTGGAGTTACACAGAATGACTAGCTTAGCAGAGTGATCACATTAGCTGCTGATTTGTTGTAACTGGAACTATTGCACCCCCACTACATTACTAACTCTAGCATCGGCATCCCTTGGTAACCTGTTCCAAAGGTTAATTACCTTCACGGGAGCACCTTATTCCAATCTGAGTTTTTTTAACGTAAACCCCTGTCATTGGATATTGTTGTTCCTTTTCCCCTAGTTAGAACCTCTTAATATCAGACATGTTTTCTTTGTGTACAGTGTGTAACCTGGAGGGTTCTTAGTCTTATTTGACAAGCTAAATAGATATCATATACTACATAATGAGAGTAAATTAAAAAAAATCTTAAGTCTATATTCTTTTAAAAAACTTATTTGAATATCTAAAAATTAGCCGAAATCATTACATGAAAAACTGTTTCTAAGGGTATGTCTACACTATGAAATTAGGATGATTTAATAGAAGTCGATTTTTTAGAAATAGATTTGATACAGTCGATTGTGTGTGTCCCCACTAAGCGCATTAAGTCGGAGGTGTGCGTCCACAGTACCAAGGCTAACGTAGACTTCCGGAGCATTGCACTGTGGTAGCTATCCCACAGTTCCCGCAGTCTCCGCCGCCCATTGGAATTCTGGATTGAGCTCCCAATGCATGATGGGGCAAAAACATTGTCGCGGGTGGTTCTGGGTACATGTCGTCAGGCCCCCCTCCCTCTGTGAAAGCAATGGCAAAAAATGGTTTCTTGCCTTTTTTCCTGGGTTACCAGTGCAGACAACATACCACGGCGAGCATGGAGCCTGCTCAGCTCACTATCACCGTATGTCTCCTGGGTACTGCTGGCAGACGCGGTACTGCAGTGCTACACAGCAGCATCCCTTTGCCTTGCCTTGCGGATGGCAGACGGTAAAATACTGCTAGCCATCGTCATCATCGTCCCGTTGGTGCTCCTGGCCGACCTCGGTTAGGTCAGTCAAGGGCACCCGGACAAAAATGGGAATGACTCCAGGGCATTCTCTTATTTAAGTTTCGTCTAATGGAGATTCAATCCTGCCTGGAATATCATGCCAGCTGGAGGCTTCTGCCTCAGGCTGCTCTCCCAGTTGGCAGCACCGCAAGGTTGCACCTACCCCAGCCTATCCCTTGCTCCCTTGGCTCATGAAGCCTGGACAGTAGTAAGGAGCAGTTCAACTATAGGCTGAGCAAGTGCAGAATGGTGGTAGAATGTGCCTTTGGACGTTTAAAAGCTCGCTGGCGCAGTTTACTGACCTGGTTAGCGAAACCAATATTCCCATCGCTATTACTGCTTGCTGTGTGCTCCACAATATCTGTGAGAGCAAGGGGGAGACGTTTATGGCGGGGTGGGAGGTTGAGGCAAATTGCCTGGCCGCTGATTACACGCAGCCAGACACCAGGGTGGTTAAAAGAGCACAGCAGGGCGCGCTGTGCATCAAAGAAGCTTTGAAAACTAGTTTCATGACTGGCCAGGCTACGATGTGAAAGTTCTGTTTGTTTCTCCTTGATGAAAACCTGCCCCCTTGGTTCACTCTACTTCCTTGTAAGCCAACCGCCCTCCCCTCCCCCCTTTGATCTCCGCTTGCAGAGGCAATAAAGTCATTGTTGTTTCAAATTCATGCATTCTTTATTAATTCATCACACAAATGGGGGGATAACTGCCAAGGTAGCCTGGGAGGGGTGGGGGAAGAGGGAAGCACACGAGTGGGGTTGTAGGGGCACTCCCTAGAATGGCATGCAGCTCATCATAGAAGTGGCATGTCTGGGGCTCTGACCTGGAGTGGCCGTTTGTCTCTCTGGTTCTTTGGTAGGCTTCACTGCTGCGGGTCCCTGTTATAACCTGTGTCTTTCATGCCCTTGGAGATTTTTTCAAATATTCCGGCATTTCGTCTTTTGGAACGGAGTTCGGATAGCACAGATTCATCTCTCCATACAGCGATCAGATACAGTACCTCCCATTTGGTCCATGCTGGAGCTCTTTTGCGATTCTGGGACTCCATGGTCACCTGTGCTGATGAGCTCGCTATGCTGGCCAAACAGGAAATGAAATTCAAAAGTTCGCTGGGCTTTTCCTGTCTATCTGGCCAGTGCATCTGAGTTGAGAGTGCAGTCCAGAGTGGTCACAATGGAGCATTCTGGGATAGCTCCCGGAGGCCAATACCGTCGAATTGCATCCACCCTACCTCAAATTCGACCCAGCAGGGTCGATTTCAGTGCTAATCCCCTCGTCGGGGAGGAGTACAGAAATAGATTTTAAGAGCCCTTTAAATCGACAAAAATGGCTTCGTCGTGTGGATGGGTGCAGGGTTAAATCGATCTAATGCTGCTAAATTCGACCTAAACTCGTAGTGTAGACCAGGGCTATGGCACTTCAGTTGTGTTGAGGGAATAAATCAAAGTGCTTCCTATATAACTGTATCAACTAAATCAGCTAAGGAAGTCCAGAAGCCTAAATATCTTAATAGAAGGAACCTGTTAAATTGACTAGAGATTTTAATTACCCTTGTAAGTGGCCAAACTTGTAGGAAGGTTCCTTTAGGAAAATAAAATACAAGTAACTTTTCGAAGGTGGGTTAGCAAACACATGTTACAAATCTTTTTGGGAGGGAGAGGCTCATTTGAGTTGCTTGGTTTGCTGGTAGTGGGCAATAGTGAATTGTATTTCTGCATTTCAATTATGTTTGGGTATTTTGCTATATTTTTGAGATAGTGAAAGGCATACGTGAGTATCGGAGCTCTTTTAGTAGGTATAGTCATCCAAGCTTCTTGATCTTGAAATAATCTGGCCAATGGAAGGAAATATAGACAGCAGTCTACTTTACTTCACTGTTGTTGGATTTTTTTGCTTTCTATAGTGGAATATTGATTTTTACACAAGCAATGTTTCGTTGGTATAAAGTAGGTTAGTCTTGTGACCTTGTGCACCAGAGTGAGTGTCTAGAGGTTGAGTTTGAAGAGTGAAAAGGGATGTAGAGTAAGAGCAGATCTGCAGCGAATGGAGAGGAAGATGAATTTGACTGCAGTATATGGAAAAAGTAATGGTAGAATGGTAATGAGGGAAAACAAAATATAGTGAAATAGGATTTTTTTTCTTAAGGAGGTGTGTGTGTGTGGGGGGGGGGGGGGGGGAGGGTATACTAACCATACAAGTTATCTGTTTCTTCACTCCCAGGATTGGATAGTATCTTTTCTTAGAATCTAGGAATAGAGAAAACCTGCTTAAATGTGATTAATTGCCAATGAGCCCTGTGCACCTGGGACCTAGGAAAGAGTGGGATTTGTGTGTCTTGGGACGAACTTGTGGTATGAAAAGTTTAGGTCATCTTTTGCCATCTTCCCTCTTAGGTAGGCTGGGCAGATTTGGAAGACTGACATTTATACAAGATTTGGCTTGGTTATCCATTGCCTGATTATTTCATGAAAGTTCAGTGAGGTTTAGTCTATGGTGACATGTGGTGGTAGTTCTGTTGAGCTTACATACTTGAGCAATACCCAGTAAAGTTGTTAGAATAAGCATTGTAAGCGTAATATTTACCTGGCCTGAAAACTTGTTAAATGACCATAGACAAAAGATAGGGTTGCAGTTAGATCTGTATCAAACCCACCTTTCTAAACACAGATAAAGAATCTCATTCTGAAAGCCTGATTTTGTGTTGTCTCAGCTGAGGGTTGCTGAAATTGGGCCTATAGAATAATAGATCATAAGAGAGAAGGACCATCCCAGACTGGTCCGACAAAGAAAATGAGAGGAGAAAATGGTCTTAGGCATGTTAAAACACAACTAGAAAACAAGCAGCTTGGAATAACGCAACATAATGCATCTGGAGGAAAATATTATATGCACTTTCTTTAGGAATGAGAAACCTGATAATAGTGAGAGAGACTGATCAAAGATATTGGATAGCAACATACAATACAGAAGTGAAAGAGGCCCATGTGAAGTGCTTATATTTCACAGCAAGGAAACAGTAGTCTCTAGGTTAAACTAGCAGAAGTCAGAAGGGATGTGCAACTTGTGCATTCCATTAGAGTCACCCTCAGGGTACTCCTTTCTTCTGGTGTGGATGGGTGGGAGGGAAGGGGTAGGGAGTCCTCATTTTCTCAAGTGACCTCTTCAATTTCTGCCAGTCTGCATCACTCGAACTTCAACCCAAATCCCTGTGAAGGACCAACTAGCTTGATTGTAAAGCACCACTTTTATTTGAGCTAGAGATTGTTGTGTGTGGACAGAAGTCGAGCTAGGAGTAACACTAAGGCCTTGTCTACACTGCCACTTTACAGCGCTGAAACTTTCCCGCTCAGGGGTGTTAAAAAACACCCCCCTGAACCATGCAAGTTTAAAGTGGCAACATAGACAGTGCACCAGCGCTGGGAGCTACTCCCCTCGTGAGGGTGGGATTTTTTATCTCTCTCTCAGCGCCGGTGCCGCGATCACACAGCCACGTTAAAGCACTGCCAGGGCAGTGAAGACATACCCTAATTGGGCTGGAAAGTCACATCCTTTGTTGGACTGGAGAAAGGGTCTGAGGGTGCTCCCATTGCAAAAGGCTGGTTTGTGAGGCTGCCTACTTAGCTGTCCCTCTCATCCATTTCTCTGCAGGGAAGCACTCCCAGTTTGCAGGCCATCAGAGTATTGAAGGCAACAGAGATTGGCAGCAGCTGCCTCTAAAGCTTCCCAGCTTTTACCAATCCGAAATCCCAGCTACCCTGGGGGACATGACCAGAAACCAATGATTGTGCTGGGTTTTTTTTGGCAAATATGACTCAACTTGGGTGCAACTAAGGACAGGTTCATCAGAACATACAGAATGTTACAAAGTTTTGTCATCAGAGCCAGTTTTGGGGATGTATGGAACTTGTAGCTAATTGGCTCCCACGTTTTAGAAGACAACCCTAAAAATAACATGAGACAGTTGCCTGAGTGCATTAGCTGGCACTCTGACTATTCTTAGACAGAATTAAAGAGTGAAGATTAGGCTTTGTCTATGTTGGCATTTCATCGGCAAAACTTTTGTCGTTCATGGGTTTTAAAAAAACCACACTTCCGAATGACAAAAGTTTTACCGACGAAAAGTGCCAGTGTGAACAGAAAGAGCTCTCCTGCCGACAAACCTGCTGCTGCTGGGGGATGAGGGGGAGGAGGAGAGGAGTTTTTTGTTGGCAGGAGAGCTCTCTACTAGTCAACTCTGGTAAAACACCCAGCAGCTAGGCCTTCTGGCTTTTCAGACTAACACTTGGACAGGGGCGGGGGCAGTAGGGAAGAGAAGGCAGGGGAAGGAGTGTTGCCAATTTTTGTAATTTTATATGGAGTCTTGTAATATTTGGTACTTTTCTTAAAACCCCAACTGCTGGAATCAAGTGATTACATGAGAATCCCAGCTTTCATTTAAATAAAAAAAATTCTAGTTGTCATGGTTGTGGAGAAAAGCTTGAATACATGAAGCAAGTGCACCCCAAAGCTCAGAAACCAGAAGACAAATAAAAAGGACCCAAGACTTTTTAAAACAAAAATCTTGTGTTTTTTGCGGTCTAACTCATGAATTTTGAACGCTCAAGTTGGCACAATATTATTATTGTAGACCCCATTGTGGTAGGCACTTTATAAACACAGAACAAAGAGAGATTTGCTGTCAACACTGCCACAGCTACATGGAAGGGTGGGTGAGGAGAAAGAGAAGATATACAAGTTCACCTTCTTTATCGTGAGGAATGAAATGGAAGAAATAGGTTGTGAGAAAGGAGAGGAAAGACGTAGGCCCAGGTCCTCAAAGGTGTTTAGGCCACAGAGACTGAGATTGGAAATGAGCAGGAATAACTTTGCTAGACTTTAAAAAAACTAAAGTCCACTATGTGTCACATATTGCTTTGGTTAGAAGTAAAGCACAAGGTTTTACAAATTCTGTACAAATGAATCTGAAACTCTTGAATCACTTGGAACATATTCTTGGAAATTTCTCAAAACTTGCATCCAGTAGCTAGAGTTTCCATTACATGTATTGAATTATGTCTGAAGCAGAACAGGAGTCATCTAGCTAATTCTTACATGTTGCGTTTCTGATTACAACTTGATTACAATTCTTTCTCCTGAATTGCTTCTAGCACATTAGTCCTCAAGAAAATGGCTTTCAAATGGGGCAACAAGTTATGACAGAGGCAGAAAACTTGAAAAAGAATTGCTTGAAAGTTATATGGAAATATTGTAATAATTTGGCTCTTCTAATCTATTATTTATTCCACTGGGAGACAAAACGTAAATATAATTTATGAACAGCTACTGTAATTCTGTTACAATAGCCATAGCTATAATAATGAATCATCTTTTATTTTCTGATTGGGTAACGACTCCCTCTAACGTTATAAATCCTGGGTAAAATGGAATGAAGAGATATGATCCCTTCCCACAAAACATGATTTGGAACCAGCAAAAGGTTGAAGAAGAGGATAAGCTGAATACCAAACAACCCTCTCCTGCCAAAAAAATTTTCATCAGAAAATGTTCAGGTTTTTAAACAGATCTAGTTCAGTATCTCTCATAATTTCCTTGTCAAATACAAGTAATTACAAGTAATATAATTTTTATAATAGTCAGCCCTGTAAACTCAGCCTGTGCTCCGAGAGTTAAGGGGAAGTTTTTCCATTTTTCTGCTTTACCACCAGTAATAAAGTTCTAAAGGTCAAGTTATGTCCTCAGTTATGCAGCCTTGTTATTTTCAAATTGATGCCCTTAGTAATAGTGTGTAACCTCATCACTTTCAGTGGGTTTCCTCGGGTGTAACTGATCAGAACTTTAGTAAACAATTCAGTTAATAACACATTAACTTGATTAGAATCCAGGTTACTCTTCTTTGTGTCTTTGTTGTTACTATACTGGTTCTGCAGGGCTCACAGGACTGTGTGGTGGGTTTTTTTGTTACTGTGTCAATTCACCAAGAAACTTGAGTTTGTGCCTAACTTAAGCCTATGATTAGTCTCACTGAAATCAATAAGTCTACTCACATGCTTAAGTATCTTGCTGAATTGGGGCCTTTGGTCAGCAGATATGACTGCATACACACAAGGAACAGTTCTGCTGAGTAAGAAGATGCAGTTTTAACATGGTAATTTTTAACAGTGGACCTTACAACATCCCTGTGTGACTGAGAAGTATTAATAACCTCATTTTACAAACAGGGAAACTGCAGCATGGAGTTAATGTGATTCCCCATGGTCACACAGAAAGTCTCTGGCAAAACAGAGATTAGAACCCAAAGCTCCTGATTCCCATTCTGCTGCCTTACTATAACAACCACCTTTCCACAAGGACTCTTCGTTTTAACATATTTATTGGGGATCCAAATAATTTGAGGTGGACATGACATTCCAGTGTGCAATTCAGTGAGGGGCATGTCACCCTTGCTCTGCATGCTGGGGTGCCTCACAATGCTTTGCTGCATAGCTTCCAACCTGGGCTCTTCACAAACAGCATGCAGATCACATCCTGAGTGTTTGTGTATAGCTACAACTCTGGTCCAACAACTCTGACCCCAGCAGCCTGTCAGCAACACACCGGCCACACTCTGGCTTCCAGCAGCCTTGGTTACTACATGCAGGTTGACTCCAACACACTCCTAGTCCTGGATTTCCTCCCAAAAAGTGTGTTCTGCTCTGTCCAGCCCTCTTCTGGGCAGTCAAGATATATTAGGTCCATTGCCCATCTAAAGGGATCAATATACGACATTCTGATACCTTAAATAGAGTTACCCAGACAATTCACAGCACTGGATTGGTTTTAATTAAAGAATAAAACCAGTTTATTTAAATACAAGGAGATAGGTTTTAAGTGAGCACAAGTATAGGGCATTCAAGTCAGAAGTGTTTACAAGAGAAATAAAGACAAAACACGTCCTAGCACTAAAACTTAACAAACTAGACTTGGTTCAAGGTGAAATCCCTTATTGCATGTTTCAAGTAACATTGTTGACCAAGCTCTCAGGCCAGGGTCTGCTCCCAAAGTCCAACAACTGTTTCTTTTGTCTTCTTAGGTGAAAAGGTGAGAGATGGATGGGGAGAGATATCTTGGGTGTTTTTGCCCCTCACTTTTATAGTTAGGTCACCCTTTGGAAATGCATTTTCCTGAGGGTAACCCCTAGATAAAGTTAATTCCGTCTCTGAGGACAGAGACAAAGAGTCTGGTGGTGAAAAAGGTTCCATGCTGTTGTTTCCTAGATGCAGATCTGTTTGTTCCTGCCCCCTTCTTTACCAAATCACTTGATAGGTGATTGCCCACCAACTTTGAGAAACAGGTTTACCCAACTCCCCAGACTTGTCTGGTAAGCACACTTCTGTCGTGATTTCAGTATATTCATAACTTTACATATAAAGTTGCTACATACATTTCATCATGATATTATTGACCAGTGAGTTATTAATTTTCAAATGATCCCTCACAAGGCATGTTTTGTACCAAGATTATTACAATAGTGTGTAGGGTGTGAATACAGAGGTCCATACCGGCATAGTGGTCATCTGGATATTCTGAACGATACACTAATCCCCAGTCTTGCAAAGGTTTACATCTGGGAGCAGTCCAATTGAGTATGTGTTTGCAGGATCAGGATATTGGAGTGTAATGAGGAGTTAATATAAGTAATCTTATTATAGGACTTACAATTTTCCTATAAACTTACTGTGACAAATTCATCCCTGCTATAATCACTGAAGTTAAACAAGAGATGAATTTGCCCCATTATATTTACAACAGGTTAGTTAGAATCTGTTGAGTAAATATGATTTTTAAAATTAAATATTTATACAGTGATCCTGGAGCCATATAGGCAGATAAAAATAATGCATTTTTTTGCCTCATCAGCAAGAGGGTGTGCTCCACCTGCTGGGGAACACTTTTGACCGCTAGCTGTTATAACTCTTGTCACACGTACAAGGCATGGTAAGAATTTTCTACAGGATCTAAAGAAAGTGCCTAGTAGTGAAATAAAAGGTGCAGGTCAGTTTCAACTGCCAAGTGCATTGTTCAACAGAATGGTTCATTGTATTGAATTTCACCTCTCGATTACATTACAGTATATTGTGGTGAGATTTATGGTTATGATAACGTAACTTAAAATGACAAGCCAAGTGCTTTAAAACTCATGTTTCAGTTAAAATTGGCAGCATATAAATAGCTGCTACTATTTAGTCCTCTCTAATATTTCAAATACAGGACGATAATGGATTTTCTGATATGGTATATGCTGAGTGGATAAATGCTAGACAGGGCTCAGTGATTCTTGTTGAAAATTTTTTAACTTGCCCAGACAGTGTGTCTAATTATGAAATGCTGATTTTAAGGCTTCCAGATCCCTGGATGAAAGGTTGGGTTTGTTCTTTTGCTGAACAGTTTTGTAACAGGAAACCTGGCTGCATTACTTTTATCCAGCCAAGAAACAGTATTTATCTGCCATTTTATACAGCATAGTTCCATACACATACACAGATCATAGCAGAAAAATCATTAGCATTGTTTTCTCGTGTGCAAAACAAATTTCATGATTTTATATAGGAACATGGGATTAATCATCACAGAGACCATCACTCGACTATTTAATCTAGAGTCCTGACCATGGTAGTAGCCTATATCACACATTTCTGCAGAAGTTAAAAAAAAAGAAAGAAATGTTTTTGTCTATGATCGTGATACTAGCTCTCAGCTTTAGCAGTACAATCCTACCAGACTTGCCTGAAACGGAAAGCTACTGTCCTGAGAAGGAACAGCATTACAACTGCTCCTGTGGCATTCCACACTGCCATTCAGTATTTGGGGCATGATTCTGCAATGATAGGACTTTCGGAATTTAGAGATGCCATTTGGATACCTGTGCCAGGCAGACAATATCAGTAAAATTTAGCTATGTAACTTATATTTGTAAGACTCATAGACTTTAAGGTCAGAAGGGGCCATCATGATCATCTAAGTCTGACCTCCTGCACATTGCAGGCCACAGAACCTCACCCACCCACTCCTGCAATAGACACATAACCTTTGGCTGAGTTATTGAACTCCTCAAATTATGATTTAAAGACTTCAAGTTACAGAGAATCCACCATTTACACTAGTTTATATCTGCAAGTGACCAGTGCCCTATGCTGCAGAGGAAGGTGAAACCCCCCAGTGTCTCTGCCAATCTGACCCCAGGGAAAATTCTTTCTTGACCCCAAATATGGTGATCAGTTAGACCAGGGGTCGGCAACCTTTCAGAAGTGGTGTGCCGAGTCTTCATTTATTCACTCTAATTTAAGGTTTCTTTAGAAGGTCTCTTTCTATAAGTCTATAATATATAACTAAACTATTGTTGTATGTAAAAGTAAATAAGGTTTTTTAAATGTTTAAGAAGCTTCATTTAAAATTAAATTAAAATGCAGAACCCCCGGACCGGTGGCCAGGACCCGGACAGTGTGAGTGCCACTGAAAATCAGCTCGTGTGCTGCCTTTGGCACACGTGCCATAGGTTGCCTACCCCTGAGTTAGACCATTAGCATGTGGGAAAGACCCACTAGCCAGACACCTGGGAAAGAATTAGCTGTAATAACTCAGAACCCTTCCCATTTAGTGTCCATCACAAGCCATTGGAGATATTTGCTACTAGCAGTCGCAGATCAGCTACGTGCCATTGTAGGCAGTCTCATCATACCATCCCTTCCATAAACTTATCAAGCTCAGTCTTGAAACCACTTAGGTTATTTTGCCCCCACTGCAAAAGCGGGGCAAGGAAGCCAACTGATTCTCTAGACTCCCCTTTTTCTTGGACCACCCTTGAGAGCACATAGTACTAATGAATACAACATTGGGCACACTGTGGAACACACATTTGCAGGAGCTGTGATTACAGGGGCCAACAAGAGCCATTGCCATCTTGTGCAAGTTAAGAAAGCTGACCCTGGCTCCTTCCAGAGATGTAAAAGTGGAAGAGAATGGGGAGGACAAACTTTGACCCTGGTGAAAGTATTCAAAGGGAACACCCTGAGTTGAAACTTGCAGTTTATCCCTAGATGGAGAGAATGAAGCATTACTCCTCTGATAAGAAGTCACTTATTAGATTGGGATGGGAATGAGTGCGAGGGAAGAATATCTGTATGAAAGAAAATGGGAAAGTAGGTGAGAATACATTCGTGTCTCTCTTCTGTAGGATAAAGTGATATTGAAACTAAATCTCCTGTTAAATAGCTTCAAGGGTCACATGGTAGGATAGACGATGGAGGCCAGGGAGGAAAATATGGAGGGTGAACTGAAAATAGCAACAACAACAAAAGGTTCAATGGGCCCAAGCAAAGATTAGTGGACAAAGAAACAACAGCAGCAATCTTGTTTTACCACAAACTCCAAGTGATAACTCAAAATGAGCCAATCTGGGGGGGCCTCAGGTCAAATACCAACTCCTTGAATAAGAGAGAGAAAAGAGCTATAGTGGTTTGGACACAGATAACACTAGCAGCAAAAAAACTACCTGAAACCTTACATGGAAGTTTAATTGCTCAAGAAGAAACGCAGAGTCCTTCCATACTGTTTACTTTTATTTTGTGAACAGAAAAATATAAACTCAGTAATAAACAAATGCTCTCTGTCGCTACAGCAGAGGGTTACAAAGAGTAAAACCAAATACAAGGAACTAGAACACGTAACTCTGGAAGTAGTGTTTGCACCACCAGCACAGAAGGAGTGAAAAGTGTCTTTGGCAGCCCATGAAAACATGAAACATCTCACACCGGCTTATGATAATATCAAAGCAGACCCAGTAATACGTGGTGGTATTTGTGACAGGCAGCACGCAAACTTTTGGGGATCCTCATGCCTCTGATGCACCCCAAATCCCAGTTTCCCTAATAAAGTGAAGATATTGCTGAGATATTGTTAATATCTGGTAACAAATCCAGGCATTGGAGAGATGTGCGGAAGGTAAGACCCAGGAGACTTCCTTGCATAGCACAGAAAAGTTGTGAGAGAAAAATTAGAATTCTGTTGAGAATGTGAGTCACTATATAACAAAGGCAGCTATGCCGCAGTATTGCTAACACAAGCCCTTAGAATGAGAAGGCAGTCTCTAGGGAAACAAGCTGTCAAAAGGAAACTCAGGGAATCTACATGGGTGACCTGTGAACTAATCCTGGGGCTGCAGGTTTTACTTTGTAGGTTATAGATGGTTTGGTATGTTTGTCCAGCCAGCTCAGAGGCATTTTGCATCAGACTATCTTTGTTCTGATGTTATCTACAGCCTAATAAATGAGACCTCTCTGAGCTGTTTTACTTTTGAATTAAGGCAAAAAGCCCCTGGCGGTTAGTGGTAGGAACTGAGGCCCAGCTACATCTGGCACAAGAAATGGGATTTTGACCTCATTTGTGTGACAACCATGAGGAGGTCTAGTCCCTGGCAGATATTACTTTGATCAATGCTCAGACTAGCAGCTCTTAGGGGAACCACCAGACGATGCAGCACCGAGCCCTCAATACAATCATAATCCTTAGCGGATTTGTCTTGTAGGACATGATAGGCAGATTATGCTTCAGACATAGGATTATTGGTTCTCCTGTGTTCCACATCTCCTTAACCCAGTAGGTTACTATGGTGTTTTGTTATACTGCAGGGGCCACCTTGGCTGTCAGTAATTGGGACTAATGTGCCAGAAGGAATTACAAAATTGATGGCCTAACAGTAAAGATGCAAGAGTAGCTACAAGCCCAGCTAGCTGCTCAAGTGCAGCTACCAGCCTAACTGGCAGGCTAGAAATAACAGCAACCCCAGACACTCTGGGTGCCCAAGCTTGCTATCTCCTGCTCAATTTGCAGCACCAGCCATTAATTCCAGTTTCCCAGTCACCACCATGGGCCCCAGGCTGCAAGCGAGATGCCACAGGCTCAACAAGTGGCCCTGCTCGCACTGGAAGCTGTGAAAAATCAGAGATACCTGCTAGAAGATGGGGAGCTACCACCAGAAAGAAAAGGTCAGGTAGAGCTGGTGACAGCCCCCCACAAGCTCCAGGCAGGACGGAAAGGTGAGGAATTAATCTGATGACTGCGCCTTTTTTCTTAAACTGATCCCTGTGTATTACACATCTGAATCAATCAGAACAAGCAACCCCAGAAAGCACCATGATTGTGTACAGTCACATTTATCTCCAGTAAAGCTGTTTCAAAAAGTCCTGCTACTGAGACCATTCCAATGAGGAAATCTTCTTGGTATCCCAAGTCAGTTGTCTCCCACATATTATTTCTTTTAGTCTAATTTTCTGTTTAAAATCATGGGGAAATACTAATAAATATCAAACTTTTGGATTATGACAGAGCCAACAATAGGCAGAAGGAATTAATAAAAGGTAAAAACTGGCAGAATTTTTTTTGGACAGAATTACAAAATTAGTGGATCTGAGGAATGCACTAGATGTAATACATTTGGAGTCGATGAAAGAAGTTCAAAGATTTTCTGACAAAGTCAATGACCAATGGAAGATCACGTAAATAGGTTTTGTATTTTAACGTGTATGGTGCAATTTTAATTTTTTTCTATATAAAAAAAATCTAAAAATAAACCACATCTGTATGTAAACACATTTTATTAAAAATACATATTTTCTGTTTTACATAAAAAGAACCCCCACCATAATTAAACATTACTGAAAGTCAAACTGGAATTCTACTTGGAAAAATACAAGATTTTCATAAACAAAGAGAGATACAGCACAGCACTCAAAATCATTTTCACTTGGGACATATTTTGCAACTCACATTAACACTCCTTAGTAGATAACCGTGCAGTGCATTTATGAACTATACACGATGCAACATAATATCTTTAACAGAGATGGCCTGAATTGAAACCCAGAAACTTTGGGATCCACAAGCATCACAGCTCAGGCCCATCTCAGAGTTTTAGAAAGGTACAATTTTCAGAGCAAGGTTTTATCAGCTTAACAGCAATTTATGTTAATAAGGCCTAAATAGTGCAGAAAATCAGTCAAAATGCAAAACAGCTGCCAAAAAATCAGAAAATCCACCAATTTAAGAAGATACCTATACGGAACACATCACCAGATGCATTTGCTTTCAATTGAAAATCCTCTTTACAGAATAAGAGCCCAGAGTCTTATAAGGTGCTGATTGTGTAGAGAAGCTGAGCACCCTCAATTCCTTGTCAAGTCAATGGGAGTTGCAGGCACTGAGCATCGCTCTAGAGTGCTCGGCACCTTGCAGGTTCAGTCTCTAGAGGCAGAAGAGACACTGGCCATGGCTCAGGAACGTTTAATGGCAAACTCAAATCATTCAGAATAAGGCCATGGGGGTGGGCCTCCAGTCAGTGTTTCCTTTGCTGTAGTGACCCGGACTAAGCAGGTAGCAGCATGCATAGCAGAAACAAATATTACAATTATCTGTAGCAGGACAAGGAAAATGACCTTAAAGCATAGTTCCTCTCTGAAAAATAACTGTATAGGAATGGCCCCATAGAGTTCATGTGTATTATGACGCCATATAAAATGTTCTCTGGTTGAAAGTAAGACCATATCTTTTCTAACTCCCTACTCTGCAAACTTAGTCTGGGGTCTAAATAAGGTTGAGGTAGTGTGTTGAAAAGGAATGCAACAGAAATAAAGATCCTGGGAGGGCATCAGTTGCCCTGTGGAATATTTATTACTAGTGCTAATACATGGAGAAGGAAAGATCCCAGCTTGACTCTGAGATCCCAGCTTATGTTTACAGGGCAAGGAATTGGAAACAATTTTTTTTTCATTTTTAAATTGCGAACGGAGCAAATTTGCTATGGAGTAAATGAGACACAAATACACAAACTCCACAGTGCCACTAACACAAAGTCACTTTTCAGACTGGAACCACATTTCAAACATGAAAAGATTTGAACATATCAGAAACACAGTGAGTCAGAAATGTCTGTACTGAGATTATTACACTTCAGTGTAAGGCTAGGATTTTCAGATGTGACTAGTAATTTTCAGTACCCAACCTGAGAAACCTTGATTTTTCAGAAGGTGTGTGCTAGCACTTCATGAAAAATCAGGGTCCTTTAATGTATCTCAAATTATGGTTTATAATCACTTAAACTTTGAAAAATCTTAGCTTATATGTCTACTTATGAAGCTTACAGATGACTAGGGACCTCATTTTAGGGGGATGGAAACTTCTCTTCAAAGGGAGCCTAGAAACCAACTTGGGTCAAAAAAACAACAACAATTGAATAGGGGAGAGATATTGAAGCCAAGGGTTGGAAAGGTGAAATCCTTATCTATAAATAAATAAAATATAGCCTGAAAAGCCTGACAACCACTGTTTAAAAAAAAAAACAACTTTCCATTAATATCACCTTTGAAAATACATAAGCTTGTTTTCATTAATATATACATTAAGACATCCAGAATGATGAATCTTTCCCCATGTAGTTACAATCTGCTTCCCTGTAGCCTGTTTATAATACAGCAAATAGTGTTCAATATTCTGTAAAGTTGTTCAATGTTTATGCAATACATTTGAAATCTGGAGGACATTCTGCTCCAGAACAGAATAATGCTAAAGCAGTTTTCATTTTAGGCTTGTACTTCTCGATGATGACGCCCCTTAAAATACAATATTCAAGTTTTAAACCAAAATGTTTGAATTACAAGTGGTATTTTTAAATAAATCATAAAATGGAAAAATCTGATGAGATTCATAATTTATCAAAATCCACTGAATGGAATGAAAATGCACTGAAGAAGAGCAGGGAAAAAATCCCAACTTCTGAGATTTAGCCTAGGCCATTGCAATAGGACTGAAAACTATTAGTTGAACTGTTTTTTTTTTTTTAAATCTCTGATTTTTACTTTGAGATTAAAGGGTAATTTGACACTAATGCTGCATTTGAAGTTCATAAGCAGATGGGTTTTGTTTATGCACAGTGGAAAACAAGAACATGGTAACAAGACTCAATTAGTTTGTCAAATACTGTTTTCAGAGATCACATCCCAAAATACATGCAAGGCTTTGTAGCCCATTTCCTACTCATCCTCCTGCTCCAACTGGCAGATCACATTCTTCAGAGTGTGCCATCCTGCAATGGGAACCCCACAAAAAGCCCCATTGTCTTTAGTAGGGCAATGCACAGTGGAATGGGTCTACCTATATAATTCTTATTGCAGGATCGGGACCTAGGAATACCTCATCAAATCAGTAAAGAAGTTCAAAACACCTTTGGTCTGAATAAGCAGGAGGAGGAGTGGATGTGCCAGAAGGTCTCTGTAAAAATTATTTTTGATCAATGGCATGTCATTACAGCATTAGCAGCAGTCAATATTTTCTAGGAGTAAATTCAAAGAAGAGATCGGTCTGAAATACATTAAAAAGTAACAGACTTAAAAATATTGTGGACCCAATTCTCTATGGTCTTCAACCTTGTACAGTCTGATTTGGGAATATATTACATCCACTTTGCACAGGTGTAAATGATTAAACATGAGGCAAAGCAGCAGAGAATCAGGCCTTCAATTTCCAAGGTTTGAGCCAGAATGAACATTTGGCTTTCGAAACACGTTTTGTTTTCTTTAAGAAGCATGTGTTACAACAGGAATGTCAATTTCAATGGCAGAGAGCCGAGATCGTGCAGAATAGGGCTGGGAGGCATAGCTATGCATGCTCGAGGCATGGGAATAGAGAGGCTGCCAGAATGGGGACGGTAAGGTTTTGCATGCACAATACCACAGAAATAACAGAACTGAAGTGAAAAACAGGCCTCCTGCACTGGCAATGGTAATATACACTGAAATATCAAAGGTAAAAACTGGCTCATATTTTTTGTTCAGGTAGTTGTTATAAAAAATTACCCAGATTGATGGTGTGAGACAAATGGCACATGCAAGTAGAAACAACAGACCAGCCACAAGGTGGCAGCCTGGACTATTTACAAGACATTTAGCAAGTTTGATGTTTGGTACATTTGACACAAAGGCCGTGTTACACATGCCGATCAAACACAGCAGCAGAGCGGAGACAGCAGTTAGCATACTACAGGGGAGCGCAAATTGGAGAACCCGTAAATCCAGCTGATCGACTGCTGTGTACCACTCTGTGTCATATATCACACAGTCTCTGCTTCCATCAAAGCGCGCACACTTAATCCAGAGTCCAGTGTAAACTGTCAGATTCTTTTCATTTTTGTTGAATGTGTGCAGCCTCATCAGTCTCCAGTTAGGAAGTAAAACTGCAGCAAAAAGTCCTGCTACCGAGGCTGTTCCACTGAGGAAGGCCAGTACTGTCGCTGCATGAACATCCCGGCAGCCCATGTTGGCCCACAGAAAACACTCCCTGTGATGAAAAGAGATGGGTTTAGAAGGGAAGAGTCTTAAAAGGAACATTTTAACATAGCAGAAGAGCAAACTTCAGGACCTGCTTCTCCACAGCCATGCACCATGTGGAATCTTTTACACTAGTGTAAAATGAGTGCGAAGTGGGTGTAAAACACTGCCATTTGGGTTCAGTAGCTTTTTACACACATTTTGCACAGGCCTAAGCATTGACACAAAGCGCAAGGCAATGGAGATTCAGCCTTTGATAAGTTACTGTCAGTAACTGTCAAGCATTAAGAACAAACAATTAACAGTCCCACCGATCAGCCTTCCCTCCCTCCCCATCAGTTGTTTCATGGCGTGCAGGAGGCTCTGGGGTGGAGGGGGAGGAGCGAGGGCATGGCAGGCTCAGGAAAGGGGGTGGGAAGGGGAGGAGTGGGGGCAGTGAGCACCCCCCCAGCATCCTGGAAAGTTGGCACCTGTAGCTCCAGCCCCGGAGTTGGCGCCTATGCAAGGAGCCGCATATTAACTTCTGAAGACCCACATGTGGCTCTGGAGCCACAGGTTGGCCACCCCTGATCCAAACTTACCTTTTTTTAAAAAAGTGAGGTTTTGAACACACACAAGATACAATTACTTGTTACCTTCCTACCACATATTTGAGGCAGATACAAACAAATTAACCAGATGCAAAAAAAAGTGAGTCTTTTGTCTGTGGTATTTTTGTTTTATAGTAAAGTACAAAAAAAGCAATTAGACTTGCTTGTTAAAAAGTTATATATGTCAGTTCTCTCTGTACTGAACTCCCAGCACACAGGGTCCTAGAACCTGGGCTCCAGACTGAGCCCAGAAGTCTACACAGCACTGAAACAGCCCAACAGCCCGAGCCCCGCATGCCCGAATCAGCTGGCACAGGCCAGCCGCGGGTGTCTAGTTGTTGTGTAGACATACCCTCACTTACCACAAAGGCACCATTTATACACTGCACACCTAGCTGAGGGTAGGCCACACCCTCCTCATCTTACTCAGAGGAGCACTCTGATGGGAGTTAACGGGACTATCCCATGAGTAAAACAGCCCAAAGGTGCCCCTTTCTCTGTACCACAGTTTACTTAACATACGCCTCAATCTAAATGTTTCGAGCTGCATCAGTGCATATAAGAGGCCAAGAAATAATAGATACATTTACGCCTCTAAATTTGGGAGGTAATTTTAGCTTTACTATGAGATCAAATGTTGTGTCTTGCAGCTTAGACACTAGTGGAAAAACAGACAAGCTTGAGAAGGACATATCTGTCAGGCAGCTATGATAAGACACAAGTCCCCTGGTGGGACAGCATTCTCAGCAGTGGGGCCACTGGCTATGGAACTCCCTGCCAGAAGAGATCAGAACAAGCTCAAGATTTATCAGAGGTCAACTGCTAACCCACTTTGTCCACAGATCTCTTTGCAATAACAGAAACTATAAAAGCAGTTAAGGGTCTTGGGAAGCAGGGAAAGAAAACATATGAGGACAGAGAGGTCAGGTCACCTCTCAGCATCCTCAGATACCTGAGGATCCAAGGGAAACATACAGGTATCTAGTTTTTCCATAGAATACTGGTAGATGTAATTATGCCAGTGACTCTGTGCCCAGTTCTAGTGAGGGTTAGGACCGCATGGGTAACTCTGTCTGCTGTACCAGATACATGGACAGAGGACATCAGTCTTCAGTCTGTTTTTGGCTGCCTCTAGACCATACTACAAGATCTATTTATATTGGCTGGCCTATTACAGTTTTGTGAGTGCCATTTCTTTTTTTTTTTTTTTTTTTGCACACCAGCTATCCCTTTCTACCCAACCGTATCTGATTGGTCCTGCTTTGAGCAGGGGGCTGGACTAGATGACCTCCTGAGTTCCCTTCCAACCCTGACATTCTAGGATACTTCCTACACCAGTGGGGCCTTAGATCAGCTTAAGACACCCGTGGCTGGCCTGTGCCAGCTGACTCACACTCAGGCTGCGGGGCTGTTTCACTGCTGTGTTGACTTCTGGGCTCAGTCTGGAGCCCGGGCTCTAGGACCCTGCGAGGTGGGAGTGCAGTTCAGAGAGAATTGACATATTTTGTGGTATGGTTTTCCTGGTGGTGATTGGATTTGTCTTGCTCCAGACTTGCTTTAATATTGTACGGTTGTGTATTTGGGCTGGATTTCTTTTAGATTCATTTTATAGCCTAGTTTTACATGGTGTTTACATGTTTTCTGTGTGCATTTTAAATATTTGTATTTGATAAGTGCATATCCAAATGCAAAGGAACTCAGAGACGAGGAACAAAGGGAGAGAGGGTAGATCTGGTCCTATTGTGAGCTCATGAAGGAGAAACAGAGACATTGTAGGGTTTATTTGGATAGCTGGGTACATTTTCCTAATTGCAAAAGAGCTGGCATTGTGAGGGAATGGTATAGCCATACAATCCAGCACAGTACAGTGCTCCTTCTCTCCTCTCCAGATTCATAAACCATCACTTCAGCCAATCCAGTACGTTTAAATGAAGAGAGAGCATTTGCTATGCTGTCAACGCTTGGGATTAGTAGAAATGCAGATGGTAAACAGGATACAAGTGCTATAACATGAAGCAGATTATTTTGAAATTATGTTTTAACATCATCTTCCTGGAGTGCAAGAATTAGGAATAGACAAATGATTCAAGGCTCCTGAGAAATGTTTTGAGAAACAGCTAACAACCTCTTTAAAGGATACGTGCTTCATATGCTACTTTAGTAGAAATTGCAGCTACTTGTGGACATTACAGAGAACACACCTTCTGTAGTAAACAACCTCTTATACATTCATGTTTCTATTCATATGCTAATGATGATGTTAAAGGAAACAGTGGCCCAGTAGTTATTTCCAAATCTGTTGTGGCCATGCTGACACAACACACATACAGTAAAGGTTCTGTAAGGACCTATTTTGCCTGTAAACCATCATTCAGATACTATGGTGATGAATGCTATATGCCATGGGGATGGACTCTAGGAAAAGCCATCAACTAGACTAGATAGATGCCAAGGGTGACAAATTCTGATGTAGCTACAAAATATCTTTCCTATTGTTATTGCAGGTGGTGGAAAAAAGGAACTATACAAGTTCTCTTTACTAAGTGGACACCGAGTGTCAACCGTCCTCTCCATCTCTCTGAGTGGTCCTTCTTGTACTGTGTGCAGAAGCTGAAGCTTGCCATTCTGTTCTTCAGAGTCTGATCCTGCATTCCTCACAACAGTATCTGAGCATCTGTCAGCAATGCAATGTGCAACATGACTAGCATCTGTCACATGCTACAGTTCTGCAGTTAGGGAGAGGTCTCCAGGATTCTCAATCTGCAACTTCTCACGAACGCTACACAACTTATTCAAAAGCCTTAACACAGAAAAAAAAAATCTAGAATAAAAATGATTTTATTCTTCACATGTTCAAATATTCAGGCAGGACAAATACTAGTGACAATTCTCAGAGAATTTACTGTCACCAAGTGACCTACCCAAGCTTTCCCCAACTGGATTACTCACAGCCTCTTCTGGCTCTCCAACAATAGGGAAGTGAAATGGGAAGAAATATGGTCTTGTCTTTAGAACAGGCACAGAAATCGAGGGACCTGGGTTCTCATACGTCAATATGCACTTCATTATGCAAATAATGGCAGGGAAAGGAGTGTACATATTGTGTAGAGGTTGAATCTTTTTCCTCTTCATGGAGGGAAGGTCAAACCACTCTGAGATATGGAAATAGCACTTTTCTTTCTCTGGTTACTAAAGTCTTCACTTCTCTCCTCCACTTTGTGGGGTCAGGCAGTGTAGTGGGGTGGTTACCCTGCTCCTGCCGGAAGGGTTTAAAACAGCCCTGGCAGAGGGCTGGGGCAAAGGGAAAAGCTACTGGGCTGATTGGGGAAGTAGCCACAGCTGGGCCATACCCCAGTCAGGCCCCTGCTGGCCGGTATAAGAAGGCTGGGAGCCAGGCACTCAGCAGTCTCTCTCTGCAGGGAGCTAGACAGGGTACCTGTAGTGGAGCAGGGCTGGGGCAAGGCTGAGGAGCTGGGGCGCTCTAGCCTGGTAGGAGGCCAAGGGGTACTGGGGGTTGCAGAGGTCAGCCCAGGGCTAGGCCAAGGCAGCAGGTCCAAACCCTCCTTGCCAGTGATGAGTGGCCTATACTGCAGACTGCCCCAGGGAGCGGGGCCTAGTTGGTGATTGGCAGTAGCTTTATTCTGAGGTGAGGTAGGGATAGTGGGTGGGGGTCCCCCAGGGAGGGGAGACCCTAGTACTGAGGGGTGTACTGCCAGGGGGCAGCACCCCAGATACAAGGGCACGGGGGTCTGGGAGGGACATGGGGCCAGAGGACAGGTGGATCACCATCCTGCAGGGGGTGCTCCAGGATGCTAGAAGAGCTAATTCCCGAGATGACCAGCAGGAGGCGCCGCAGGGGTGAGTCCGGACCCTCTACAGGCAGTTATCTCTAATCACACAGACAGTGGCAATTTGCCCTATGTGGCAAATATTGTTAGGCAGGATGTGTCTTCAATTGCTAATATTGCTCAGAGGTGAACTGCTTGCATAAGGACAGATAATACATACTCACCAAAAGGTGTATTCAAATCAGGAGAAACCCTGGCAACTGTTGGGAGCAGAAAAGATGTGCTCTTGAATCTAGGAAAGAGAACATATGAGGAAAATGTCAATTGCAGGTTTTCTTTCATGTAATTCCAGTTGCAGCATTAATACAGAAATTCTGAAACGGCTGCAAGCTGGGAAGAGCCAGCCCTTCGCCAACACACAGCTTAGAATGCCAGCCACCTTCCTGGCATTGCCTTTATTGTTAACTTAAATAAAACAACGGAACATTACATTCAGCCTAAGCTTTCTCCAGTCCTAGAGTTTTTCCCTACAGGACCACCTATGCCTCTGCCCCTCTCTATCTCTCTTTGTGCCAAGGATATTTAATCCCCAGCCTGATGTCCGAGTACTTCAGCGGAAGAGACCTGTGTTGCTGGGGAAGTTCCCAGACTCTGTCACAGAGATATTCTGAATCTTGAATCTACATTCCTAGTGATAAATACATTTCAGGTTGTTATCTCAGCTTTTGGTTACCAATTTGACTTTAGCCAGTCGGGGTAAGATCCTCTCACGGACTTTCCTTACCCCATCCTCGGTGCCTGGCTCCCCCAATTTCTTGGTTCTCAAAAGAGCTCTGCTGATCAGTACTTAGAACAGGGGTGGGCAAACGATGGTCCGCAAGCTGTTTTAAGCCTGTGAGCTGGACCAGTGGCTCGGCCCCGCTCCGGCCGGGGCGCTGGGTCAGAGGCCAGACCATGTGGCGTGGCCCTGCTCTGGCGCTCCAGCTGGCGTGCAGATTCTTTGTCAGTGGATGAACTACGTCAAACACACAACAGTCCCTTACTTCAATATAGACTTAGCCTGTGGGCACAAGTGGGTACAATACTATTAACAGTTACAGAACATTCTGCTTTACCCTAAATGGTAGAGACTTCTCTTCCTGGAGTTGAAGATCTTGAGTTCTAGCCTCACTAGTCAATATGTAGGCTAGGCAGCACCTGTGCGCAACAATGGGGCACAATTGTTGGACTTGAACAGCTGTGCACCCCACCTGCTTAAGAACTAGTTTTAAATTGTGGGGAAGAGGAACATGAAATGTATTAGCTAGCATGTACGTGTAGTACTGCATCCTAGTAGATGGAATGTCGGACCTGCTAAAGTGTGGGATCAAAGGCATCCTTTATGCCTGACACACAGAAGCTATAAAACTCAATACCACTGATATATATATATATATATATATATATATAAACAGAGGTTCTCTCTTAGCTCATATTTTAAAGGTATTTTGGAACAGAACATCCTCAGTGGAGCTGATTAAGCAATGGATAAAATTATTCATTGCTTATATTTAGTGAAGAAAGCATTAATCAGTACATTATTTGGTAAGCTCTCAAGGTGGGTGAATGTTTAAAATAAAAATAAAAAATGTATTTAATGTATAATAGCATTTTTATCAGATACATTATTCAATGACTATATAACCCACTCTATTCCCAAGTCCTAGCTCCGTATTCATTCACCCAGGAACTCTGCACATTCTTAGAGGGTAGAATAAATTATGCCTATGCAGCCACAGATTTGCTAAAAGAGGAAAAGATACAACTACACAGCCCCAACTTTGCAAAAGCCTACAAACAAGTCACATCTAGAGAAGCCTAATATAACACAGATCACAGATTTATAGATAGAGGCCTCAAATTAGTGGGTTTCAGGAATATTCTACACTACAACAACATTTTCAAAAGATTGTGTCAAGTGTAATTATTATGGTAATTGGTCCAAAAAGTGCATTGAGTTATGGTTAAAAATACAGCAAGCACACTAATTCACTAACCCAGAGACCTTTCAGTGAATGCTAGAATATATTACAGTATTAACAATCACAGGTATAATCTCATTTACCAAAACAATTTATTCTACAAACTAAAAGTCAACAAGAAACCTAGAATCTTGCAATGTAGCAATACTGAGAGCCCAGGCTAAAGTTGAGCATATTTCAGAGTATACAAACAGCAAATGCAAGTGCCTCTTGTGACTAATGAAAAGATGAAGGAACTGTTGTTAAACAGCCTACGACCAACCCCTACAAATGGCAGCACTGCGTGGGTTAGACTGTGAATCAGGACATAATTATCATCAAAACAACTTCAGGCTGATTATTCACCCCTCCCCCCAACACCGCATTTTTATTACATTTGAACATGAACACCCAGTAATAAGGAAAGAGCCCAGTTCTCTCAGGAAATCTGGGCAACTAAGCTCCCATTTCGTGCTATAAAGATATAAATAAAAAGGGATCATCATTACAATTCTGCTTCTCTCCCACCTGCAGATATGCAATCATGGTTTTTCATTAGCTATAAACACTGAAATCCACCCGATCCTAAATAGAAAAGGCTAAAAAACATTGTGGGTAAATGACTGTAAAGCAACAACATTACTAATCACACATACCCCCTTCCTACGCACGCAACTCGTTATTTGCAAATACTAAGGAGCGGCTGGTGTTGCTGTTATTCCCTTTTCCTCAGCCTTTCAGGAAGTCGTGGCCTTTCCCAGAAATGCTCAAAGGCTTCTGGGATTGTAGTCCCGCTTCTCCCCTGATGTATAATTTATCCCGGTTTCCAAAACTACAACTCCCAGGATTCCCTCTTGGAACGATTTCCTATCCAACATCCTTCAAAATCTGCTCCTACAGCCTATTCCTGCTATGCCACTGTGGTGTAATGTGATCAAGCCCTGCAGCCAATCACCATCTTTTGCTAATAGGTAAGGACTGTAACAGACACACACACACACACACACAAAACACAGAGATAAAATGGAACTACATTTGTATGCAAAAGTTATACAAATAACTGTAAATGCTTCTCAGAGTTCTTTTTCAGCATCACCAACCCCCAACATAAAAAATCTTGAGTTAGGTCTCCAAAAATGATGAGATTGGCTTAAAAATCATTAAATGTAAAAAATAATAAATTTGGGTTTTTTAAATTTTCCTTGTGCTCGAGGTCCAAAAGGCTAAGTTTACAACCACAAGGAGGATAGAAATTTACAAAAAGAAAAGAAAAAAAAAGCTGAGATTCTCATAATCCCATAACTCCAGAAACTGCTGCTTAAAAAAAACACCACCATACCCACAATATCACAAAACTCACAGTAAAATCATGGGAATTGTCAGCGCTGCTTTTCCCAAGAAGTTTACAGTAGCTTCTCTTCTAGGAATTGTATAATACCTATCTCTTTTCATCACTAGATTTCAAAGCATTTTACAAAGAAGTAGAGGATCATTATCCTGATTTTATAGATGGAGAAACTGAGGCATGGCAAACTGAAGTTACTTGCTCAAGGTCATCCAGCAGGCCAGTGGCTTTTTATGGAATAGGTCCAATAAGCGTTCTGTGGGTCATTTGTAGGCCACCTAAGTTTGCCTGGGGCAGATTCAGCAAGTCTAAAAGATCACTACATGCTGGAAATCTGATGGGAGAAGAAATGCAGGAAGTGAGCAAGGTGGTGCCTCGGTCTTATTTAGCTTGTGTTATGTAGGCTGAAAATCTCTTTTCCCCCTCCACGTTTCAGAGAGTAGTTTATTTTTTCAGGCAAATACAAACACCAAGACTTTCTTATATCTGTATTTAGCATTAGGGAACAAAAGAAAAAACAAGGGAAGAAGAATACTTCCATCAACTTGGCTACCATTGCTTGGAGAGATAGCATTCCTACACTGACAGAAAACCCCTTCAGTCACCTTAGTCTGCCTCCACACCACGGGTTATGTCAGTCTCGCTACAGCACTGTAGCTCTGCCAGTAGCCATACCCTCAGTCTCCCCTCTCCTGAACATGCTATCCCAATGTCTCTTCTTTTTGGTTTCCCCCTTCTGCATGCTGAAAGGAAAAATGATCAGCTGATCACACTTCCCGGGGAATCCACCACTTCCCATGCTTCCGGCTGGAGAGGCTGGTAAAAGTCTTGACACCTGAACTGAGAAATGATTTACAGCTTCTGTTTCAACTTCTTATAGCACTTAAACTTTAACTGAATCCAGTTGCCTGTAAAAGTAACATCCAAACTAGCATCGAAACGAAGAGATACCAAAACCCCGTAAGATCTTTATTTGAAAATATCAATTAAACCTCAGAGAAGATAAATGTTTACCCTTCCTTAATGGGATCAATAAAACAATGGATGTTTTGGTGTTAACCTTCACTTACGAGAGATTCCCATAAATGCTGCCGTTAGTTGAATTACATGGGTGATCAAATATCCAATTTTTAGTTATGCTCCTTGCAGCTCCTTCTTCCCCAGTGATTAAAAAAGCAGTTGGATTTGTGTGTGTGTGTGTGTGTGTGTGTGTGTGTGTGAGAGAAAGGTCTCAGTCACATCCCACTGTACATCACAAATAAGGTCTAAATGGTTTACCAGAATATGGCTTTGAGCAGTCGTCATTCACACCCTTGTGTGGGTCCCAGTCAGTCATGTCTGAACAAGCTACAAGGTCTGTTTGTAAAACAATATTCTGCACCCTGCAGTGAAGTAAATACAACAGCAAGTCTGTGCTGCAGTGTTCAGCTCCCATTGAAAACATTGATTTAGCCCAATAATGAGGAAATGCAATTAGTGAAGTATTAAAAGTTCATCAGTATAAAAGAATTGGATAACAATGAGTAAATTATGGCTTCCTTCCTAGTAATTGCTTTTAAATTTAGAGAGGATTTTACTAGAATATAAAAATATTAAGTCTGATGAATCCGGTATTAATTTTGCCTTTGGAAACATTATAGTAGATCTTTGAAGTGGATGACATATTGTACAATGGGGTACTAGTTGCTTTTTAGTAACATTTAATGTTCATTCATTATACAAAACTTGGAACATCAACTCCCTCTCAGCCATGCACAGTTCTTTCCCAAGATAGGATGCTCACTCTTTGCTTAGATACATGACCTACCCACTTTTAAGTAAAAGGAGGAAGTGTGTATCACAATTAAGACAGGGGATGTGAATTGGGACTTGTGAGATCTTGGTCATTTTTACTTAATCTTCTACCCCTCTGTCATATGAAGGTAGTTCTAGCCCCATTCCTTCCTCTACTTCTGTGAGCAGAGGACAGCAGAACCCAGCAGGTGAGAGTACAAATGAAAATGACAGGTCTGTAGTAGGCCCTGCTCTTCCATGCCCCCACATCAGCCTCTCTCCTATGCCTCAATTCAGATTTCCACCAATTCATAAGTGGGGCCCTACCAATTTCAGGGCCATGAAAAACATGAAATCAGATCTCCCCCTTGCTGCTGGGAGCAGCCCAGCCAGGGGGCTCCGAGCTGCAAGTCCCGCTGGGCTGGGGAGGAACAGGACTTTTCCTTGCCTTGCATGGCAGCTCCAGGGGAAGGAGGGGGTGAGGAGGAGAGAAAGTCAAACCCACTTCTGGATACTTTTTGGGTTGGGAGCCCCACAGTTACAATACCTTGAAATTTCAGGCATAAACAGCTGAAAACGTGAAATTGGCCAATTTTAAAACCATCTAGTTGTGAAATTGATCAAAATGGGACTGTGAATTTGGTAGGGCACTATTCATAAGATAACCAAATACTAAGTGATGTTTGAGTGCAGGCCAGATTCTCTGCTCCACTCAACCGCAGCCCCCACGCACTAGAGAATGCCCACATCCCTGTTGGAAGTTTCCCCTGGTGCAAAGAATGCCCAGCTCCTACAGCAGCACAACAGGCAGTCCCTGGGGGATTTTTACCAGCTGGCAGAGTTTAAAGCAGCACCCAGGTTGCTCTCCACTCTACTAGGGCGATAGCTAGTATAGAACCAAAGCATAACAAGCTCCCTGTCTCTCCTACACTAAGGGACCAGAGAAAATTTATGCAGTGGGGGGAAAATGGAAGCCTAGAACAAACAAATGATCCACATGATTCTGGTTATATTTCATATATGTTGAGAAGCATTAAAAAAAAAAAAAGATATTAGATCCATTTAGCACTTGATGTTCTGTGAGTACTTTTATTTGACCAATCTCTACTTCCAAAACAGATGGTCAAAGTGACTAAAAATATGAAACTATTTGGGCAGTTTGTTGATGGCCACATAAGTGTAGTGATCATCCTAGCACTTGTCTTTAAAGATAAAAGGGTTTCAGAAAAAAACTAAAGCTCTTCTACAATGTACCATGTTCTTCATGACAATGCACTATTTTACATGCTCAGTCTATTATCAAGCAAAATCCCAATTTCAAGCACTCTCCTTTAAGGCTTTGGTGTGTGTAGGTAAGAAATAAAGAATACCTATAAACTTAACAAAAAAAAAAAATCCCACTTGTATAAAAGACTATATATTTGTTTTAGAAAATTCACTGTACATCTGCATATTATTCATTTCACATTCTTAGACAGTTTTCTTAAATTGCCCCTTTCTTACAATGTGTGTCAGATAAGATTCCAGATTTGCTTTCAAAACAAGAAGGTTCAATTGATAGTGGCATAGAGTCAGAACTATGAAGTCGAGTTCAATCTCATGAGGACTGTATTCTTGACAAAAGACAAATTTAGAATCCACTCAGATGTTCATAAAGATTGATCCAATATCCAAGAACGGATTCCCTCCTTTAATTATGTTATACTTCTGAAGTCTGTAAAATACGAAGTTTCTCTTTCTGATATTCTTCATTCTCCTTCTCTGCTTCTTCATCTAGTGATTTTCTCATACAGGTTTTTAGTTCCTCTATTCCTTCTCCGGTATGTGCAGATACAGGGATAATATCTTTAAAGTTTATGATGTTCTGTGGAATCAGCTCTTTCTCCACTAAATGTAAAGAGTCTGAAACAGAGCATATTTATAGTTATTACACAGTATTTCTTTATACCATAAAGCATCCATAAAACTTTACCAAATTGGGACTTCATCTATTTTCTAAAATTCAACTAATAAACAGATACCCTTTTATGACATCTGACAAAGTGGATATTCACCCATGAAAGCTTATGCTCCAATACATCTGTGAGTCTTTAAGGTGCCACAGGAGACTCTGTTGCTTTTTACAGATCCAGACTAACACGGCTACCCCTCTGATACTTGACACCCTTTTATATTGTAACTGGAATAATTCAAAACAAATTTTGAAAAATTCCAAAGTTTAAAGAGAGAGTTTTAGAACAGAAATACTTGCAATAGCAGTGTTATTTTTGCATTATAGTGCACTTTCACTCCTAGGTTGAGATTATAGGCTGCACCTCTCAGAGGCAACCACAGAACTCTCAGCCCAGAGGTGGGAGGTGTGTGAACCCCTTCTTGAATTCTGATCTGCTCCAGGATGCCAGAGCAACTCCTCTGTAACTCAGACAGGTACAGGTACAGGTACGTGCGTGATCTAAGATACAGCAGCCTACTTAAGGTTGCCCAAAATCTCTGCAGCACTGCGGCTCTGCTCCTGATAATGACCGCCATGCCACAGGGCTTGGAAAGAGGTCCTCAGAAGACAACCTTATTGTCTTCCGCTGTGCCTGTGCTGGAAGAATTCTCCCCCTACCCGGAACCAGGGCTTTAAGGCATTTTCCAGGCTGTTCCTCCAGCCTTATACCCTGCCTAAAGGGACTAGGCACAGATGAAGATCTTAGCTTCAGTCTTGCTGTCCTGGGATTTTTGCCTACTTAAACAACAAAACCAGCAGACACTATTATTCACTACCAGGATACGGCTCCTAAATGTAGGAACAGACTAGTTTTAAGCTTCACTTTTCAGTAATTGATTAACTAGATTACCTAATAAGCTTCATTCAATTTCCAACATCTCCTTGCCAACCCAGAATTATTACAACTGTTTATTTACTAGTACTTTTGCCCAATTCTATGTATGCCCCAACTAACAGGGCTAAAACTCTTATAGTAGGGTTTATAGTACTGAGAGAGCAGCTGACTGGACAAAGTTATGATTGCCTCCTGAACAGATTTAGGGTGAAATCCTGGCCTCACTGAAGTCAATGGGAGTTTCGCCATTGACATCAGTGGACCCAGGATGTTGCCCTGAAGAGATTTATAAGAATACATTTCTTTCCTTATGTGATACTGAGCCAGAAAAGGTTAAGCAACCAGGAGGCTCAATGAGCCAAATTCCACCTTTAAAAGGCATTTTAGAAAAGTATATATACATATATATATGGTAATTAGAGCCATTCCTTACAAATAGCTAACTAAGCCAGGTTAGATAGACTAGAGCTTTGAAACGTAAATTTATATCATTAGGGAATTAGAAGATACTGATTGTATGCATCTGTTTTTACCTATATCTTATTAGATGTTAACAATGTAACCAGATTAGCTTGCAGATAAATTTCTCTTCCTCTCTATTACTAGGTTCTACTGATTCAGAGATCAAAATGGAATATTAACATTTAGATGAAACGTGGGTGTAAATAATATCATTGTCTATACTTCTCTTTGAAGTTTGTAATAAACTACTAGTGAACCTTTGGGTAGTTAATGGCAGTGTTTATACATAGGAAATAGGAATGGACTTCCAAGCAGCCATGTATATTACCTATTCTTCACCCAAGGAATGCCCACTGTGTTATCTGTGTCAAGAGGCTATAGTAGCCTGCCAGAGATCTATGAAAGAACTCTAGGGCCTGATCCTATCATCTCAGATCTGCTTAAGTTTGGTCAGGAAAGCTTGAGTTGCAAGATGGAGGTCTCCTGCGCCAGTCTTGATTACCCTGCTATTTCTCATGGAAGAATTTATACAGACTCTGTACATGGACTATCTATCGGATTATAACCCATGGAACTGATTCCGAAAGAACTTTTTGCAACTCAGCAGCTTACCATCTCTACTATGAAACTGAGCTAAGACCTTTACTCATATCTGTCTAATGATCTTTTCTTTTTTGAATAAATCTTAGTTTAGTTAATAAGAATTGGCAGTAAGCATGTATTTGGGTAAGATCTGAAATAGTCATTGACTTAGTGGGTAAAGTGTCTGATCTCTTGGGATTGGTAGAACTTTAGATATGGTGAAAAAGATTTTAGGTAATCCTCACCATATTTGACTAGACTGTCTGGGTGGAAGGCCCAGGGCTGGACTGCTTTAAGGGAGCTGTGTTTTGGGCTTTTATGTACCCAGTAAGGAACTGTAGAAGTTGTTTTGTTGCCAGCTTGGTGAATCAAATAATTAGAATAACCACCAGTTTTGGTGATTGTCTGCCCCATTCTTTGCTCAATCAGGGCAAACTGCAATCTCAGTGTGGCCCCTCTAGCAACCCTGGTCACACCTTGCAACTGCTGACCCTTTATAAATGAAGTTTTCATACAGAATGTTTAGTGAATACCCATCTTTTTGTAATACTTGAGATCTCCTGGCTAAAGTCAATCAGAAACCTAGAGTTTAAAAATAGATAGAGCAAGCAGCCAAAAGAGGGACACGGGGGGCCTCAAACTTTCCAAATCATTTTTACCTAAAACGTAAGACTCTCTCTCTGCTTAGTCTATTGTTCAACATATTTATTATCAGCTAACAGATACTTCCACAAATATTCACAAAGGTAAATTACAATCTACTTATTATAAATAAGAAGCTACTGTGCATTAAGTTAGTTTACCTTGAGGATTCTGTAGTTGTTTCGTAAGTTCATTCAAGCTCTCTTGTGCATTAGGCAAATCCATTTTATTAACGGCAAGAAGTGCGGGCTTTGTCCAAAGCTCTTCTTTGTACAATTCTAGCTCCTTAAAACAAAGTTAATTTGCCTTTGTAAAAATTATTATTTTTACTTCAAAACAGATTTTTCTGGTTTTATGTTTTTCTCTTTCATTTGTTTAACTGTCTGAAGAATCACTACAGCACTGAAATCTACTGATGTGCTCAATGTTGATGTATTCATACAGTCTGAGAATGTCAACTCATTTAAAGGCATTTACTGTAGGTACACAGCCTGCACCATTGCGATTCATTCTCTTGTAAGGTGGAATGACAGATTTGTTCTTTTTATTCACATTTGTATTAACAGATATAATATACAGAAGCATCTACTAATTTTTTGAAGTTACTGGTCAGAAATCTCTCAGGGCTTATCTTCACAGCTTGAGTTGGTACACTTCAGTTACTGCACTCAAGCTAGCCTAGCTAGCTTCAAAACTGGGCTTGTCTTCATGGTACAGGGTGAATTCTAATGCACACCAATATGTTGCAAGCTTACTAACCCACATAGACCCTGCCTGTGTGCACGAGCAGGATCGACACAGGCCAGTAAGTGTGCAACACGTTGGTACATATTAGAATTCACACCCCTCTAGTGTGCACTATTGCACCATACAGACAAGCCCACTGGAGTTACAGAGTGATAGGATAAGTTGCTGTAATTGAGCTGTTGCATTCCCACTGCATTATTAGCTTGAGCATCACTCAAGCTTCAACCTACCCCCAATAAACCAGCTAGCTTCAGCTTAATGCACCACTTAATTTGAGCTAGATTTGTGTGTGAAAAGGAGTGGAGTTAGGGATAACACTTGAGTTATAACTTAAGCTAACTGTGTTGTGAAGACAATCTCTGAGACAAAGCTTAGGGCAACAACATTTTTAGGATGTGGAATTGTTGTATAATTTATTATTTTTAAGTTTTATATGCCATGAGAGATCTTGTAATTACATCAAAGGTACCATCCCTAACTGTGAATCATACAGCATACGACTGTACATTGGCATAAGCAGGAAAAAAATTATTGGAAGTCACAGAACAGTAGAGGGGGAAAGTGACTGAAAAAAAAATAGATTTTGAAGATGGAGTTGAGTTTAGTCAGTGGGGATAACTGAAGAATGCAGGATAGGCCATGAGACTCTGCATATGGCCCCCAAAAGGCGATGGGGCTTTGCAAAGTTGAAGACTGATATCTCATCAAGCTCCTAAGACTCAGGCCTAGTCTACGCTTAGAAATTAGATCGACTAGGTCGTTCAAGGCTGTGAAATAAGTTTCATACCCTTAGCACCATAGTTAGGTTGACCTAACTCCTGGTGTAGATGCAGTTTGGTCAACAGAAGAATTCTTTGGTTGACCTAGCTACTACCTCTTACAAAGGTGGACTAACTGCAACAATGGAAAAACCCCTTCCTGTTGATGTAGAAAGCATCTACACTTATGGCACTACATCAGCAGAGCTGTAGTGCCATAGCTGTGCTGCTGTAGCATACACATACCTTCAGTTACCTCATGGTTTGGACAGAGCAAAAGCCAGAGATTTAGCAGATGATCTGTTTTCCATTTCCTAAAAGGCAGCTAAATCTGGGGACTGAAGAGCTCTGGCTCTTCACTCAGCTTGACTTTCAGGAGCATTTCCTTACAGATATAGCAGAAGTTAATGAGGACACAGCTATGTCTAAAGTTTTGTCATCTGCCTTAAATACATCTAGAAAGTTCCGAGCCTTTTAAGCTTGCTAGCAAAAAGGATTAACCAACCACACTGGATCCTCAGTAGCTTTATCTACTAATCTAGCAGTCAGCTTACACATGTTTTAGCTATTCTTTCTTCACATAGACAGTATTAGAGAGTCAACATTTGAAAGGATAGGAAGTTACCTGTGTTAGAAGCAGTATAGTTTCAAAAGCTGTTCTGAATCGAGTTTTTGAAGATAGCCGAAACCCAGAAATATCAACCTAAAATGAATTATAAAGTTACACAAAAAGCATTGGGGGAGGGGGGGAAAAAGAGGACCATCACCCATTTTTCAAGATATCCAGGCCCAAGAATGGCGTTTTGGTCTGTTTTAAGAGGATCTTGTTGCACAATGGCTACCTAATGTCTGAGCTGTGCTAGGAACCTTTTCATGCCGTTGAGTAACAGGCAATCTTTATAAAAGCCTCTGATCTATTTAGGTATCTCTATGGCCTTCATCAGCATAACACCCATCATTGTGTTAGATTTCTAGTCTAAATACTATATTAAAATTATATTTGTTTACAACAGCATCTAGAGTAAAATAATACATGACAATTATGAAGGAAATATTTTCCCAAAGCCAGCTGCAATAAAAATCTCAGGAATTTAGGTTTTCAGGATAGTAAAATCTAAGCTAAGCAGAATAAAAAACTAAAGTTAACAGGTTATTTAAATTATAATATTTACTTACTACAAAGAGAAGCTGTTTGGTTCTTTCTACATGCTTGAGGAATTTGTGGCCCATTCCTTTGTTTGCATGTGCACCTTCAATCAATCCTGGAAGATCGGCTACTGAGACCTAGGAAGATAAATGAAGATGTCAGGAAAAAAAGGTAAAGTACTTTTAAAAATCAACATCTCAAATGACTTTACACATAAGAACAAACAGAAAAGTATTCTGGGGATGCTTATTTTAGGAGGATCTTATTTTATAGCTACTTATTTCTGAGAGTTGTCATTTGAGTGGTAAGAACCAGCTCATTGGCAATATTTACAAGCAACTGCAAAACATTTAAAGCCTATCATCAGAAGTCTGATTTAGCAGACAAATAACGGGCTATAAGTTTCTGCTGTTCTCCTGAAGCAGCATTACTGGTGCTCAGCCATCTACAGTAGAACCCTGTTTATCTGACCCTCCATTATCCAGCTGTCCATGGTAGCTGGTCAATCCAAACGGAGGTGATCTCTCTTGTGGCCACTAGATGGGGCTGCAGCACTGCACTTTCCCATTCTCCAGTTTTTCCCTGAGTTTTGATTATCTGATCTGGCCCAATCCCAATTAGATCAGATAAATGGGGTTCTGCTGTATATATTTACTAGTTCTCAGCAATCTAGAAAAATAAAAGTGCTAAGGGCTTCAAACCTATCTAACACCTACAGCCAGAGGCTGATATAAAGTACGAAAACCTGACAAAGAGCCCAGGGCCAGCACTTGGCAGGAATCCCTGAACCCTTGCCTTTTCCCAGCAACTGATGACTAGGTTTTCTACCAAGATGTTGCCCCAATATCTTGCTGGTGAACACCACCCTCACTCACCTTTATACTGGCCTCTGGCTAATAGGTGTTTGCTAAATATGTCAAACCCTGCTTTGGGATTCTCCGTCTAAAAAGACATGGAAATACATTAAAAGGCTACAGAGTTTCAACTACCTATACTAAACAATCCCTGAAAGTTGAATGTACAGGAAAAAAAAAAAAATCTATTTTCTAGTATGATAGAGTTTGGTGGTACTAGCATTTCACTATCACACTCTACTTTTACATTTCCTCCCTATCAAATCAAACAAATTACTTATACAAGCAAATAAACTGTTGCTGGTATCTAATAATTGACAGACTAGACAAAAAAAAGTCCTCCTTGGGGATATGTAATTATCCACTTGGTAGAGGATGTGCCATTGAAAATAAGTTACTGATTCCTGGCAGATCAGTTCCTTTTTGTGATTAAAAACAGATCCTGTTATTTGCAGCAAAGGCCTATCTTGTTTTGATTTCTTCTCAAAATTATTAAAAGTTGCCAATTTAATCTCCAAATTCAGGGACACATTTTGCCTTTAGATGTGTTCACAATTCCTACTGGGGCTTGTGCATGTCCATGAAAGGGCAGACTTTTGTTCTTATCTATTCACAATACTGGGAGACTTACAGGGATGTACAAATATTCTACGGGATTTTCAGTTAGCAGGATAGTTAGTCCAAATTTGTGCAGGCAAAATGAAGGTCTGTACACCTGGAAAATCTGGGCCTGACAGATTTATTTACTTGATAATGCCCATTTTATAAACTATTTTAACCAATACGCTAGGGACTAAAAATCAACTGTAGTTAGTTACCTGTTTAAAATTGCCAATTCCCAGTATTTAGCTGTTTATAAACTAACAATTTCCATGAATAAACAAGTAGTAGTAGGACCAATCAGAAATAAGATTACCCTTTAAAAACAAATAGCAACCAAAATATAGCCGGACAAAGTTTAATTTTTGCTTCATGGTTGCTTCAGTTTTGTTTCCTGTAACCCAATAGCTGCAGCTGAAAAATCAAAATTCTCTGCTTTTCCTGTATTTCTCTAACAATAAAAAACAACAACAAAATATGCAAGAGATGAAAGGGACAGTTTATTATATAAACATGTTTTTGTAGGTAACACTAGGGTACTTACTCTATTTAAAAAAAAAAAAAATCAAGAAATTTACATATACCCCTTTGGTGGCATTTAGGGCTTGATCGTGCAAGGTGCTCAGCCCTGTTGTGAAGTCAGTGGGAGTGGGGGGTGCACAGGATACTAACATACTATACCACCAGTTAATTCTATTTGTAAATAAGCTACGTTGAAAGTAGGCAACAAGAAAATAGACGTGCTAGATATCTGCTCATATTAAATTAACCAAGATAATTTTTTAAGCAGGCATGAAGTGATCAATTACTAAAATATATATTTTAATTTTTCCAATCCTTTAACAGTGACCTGTTGATATCAGCTGCCAGGGAAACAGTAGATACAGGAAGTACAATATTTAAATTTTTCAGTCATTTCATGGCAGTTTAAATAAAAAGATTAGAGGACTGCTGAGTCCTCTAAGATAGTTGCTTCATTCCTGTTTCTGAAAGGAAAAAAAGCACTTTTCCTCTTTTAACATCTTAGAACTTTGCTCTTGTGGTTAAGTCATCAGAAATCTTTGATGAGCCATCTTTAATCTTGGAATGACAAGCACAGTACTGCGTGTGTCTCATATTTTTACACATCAAAGATACAAGCTTGAAAAAGCAAAATGTGTGAATGTCCTACATGAACATGGTGTCTGATCCTGCATTAGAACCCAGAGGCAGGGAATCTTGTACAATCCCAATTACTTCAACAGGACCTTCACACCAAACTTGAGTTGACAAGTTTGAGATCAGAATGCAAAATTAAGGCCCAGAGAAGGAGATTGTGGAGAGACGGGAAAAATGAAGTAGGCACACATAGTAATTTTTTTTTGCCTGCTCTTTGGAGTACACCTGACATGAAATCAACGTAATGTAATAGTTTCTTGTAATATACAAGAAACTAAAATACAAGGGTGTTTTGTTACTCAGATGATGAACAACTGGCTCTGAAGCTCTTAGTCCACTGGTTTGTAAAGAGTATTTTTCCTAAGATGCTGATTAAATCATTATAAAAATCTACACATTAAAAAGTCTCCCTTGCATTTTGAAGCTGTGGCTCTTCATATTTCCAGAACAATTATTCATAAGAATACACCCTGAGTAATCTGAAATTCAGAGGGTTTTTTTAAATCTAGGTGAATTCTGTCACAATTTGTGTCACATCACACATGTTTACACGCACCCATTACTAGACAAAAATGTTACTGAAATGCTTAACTTGGCAATAAAAACAAATGAAACCCACATGTTTCTACTGTTTTCTAAGGAATGCCATTAAAACTCATAACGATTTTCATTCAAAATGGGTATCCAATTTTCTGCCTCCCCTAATCACAGAAATGAGCCTATTATATGCCAAATTACTGCATAGTCAACTCAAGTTTGGAGATAAAAGCTGGCAACGCTCAAGCCAGAATTTTTTTTAGTTCTAGAAGGCATTGACCATTTGGGATTTCCTTTGATGACAAAAAGGTTGCAGTTTTGTTTCATGCTAAATACTGGGTACTTCTGTATTTTTTATCATCACTATATTCAATAACTTAGAGAAACTCATTTGTTAGATATGAAAAAAAGGTGGAGAAGAAAGCTAATCACATTTTGATGATAAACTATTAGTCGGTTACTACAGAATACTGGTTCCCTCTGTTAAGGAAAACAGAAGTGGGAACCGTCTTTACTTTCTCCATTTTTGCGCCATTAACTATTGGCGTAGAAAATATTGCAGTAACATCCTTAAGCAAAGAAAATATAGATATTTGAAAGTGTGATTCAGGATTAAGCTCCATTGCAGAAGATGAAAGGTTGTAATGACATGAATCTAACTAGCCATTATACCCAAATGTATAACAAATTAAATTGCTTTTCAATACCAACCTGCTTGTAATCTGGATACATGATCTTTCCCAGTTCAGGTTTTAATGTTGTGACTGGATGGGCAGGACAAGAAAGAAAAGAAAGTCACTTTTAACATACAGTGCTTAACATTATAAAACCTTCATGCCTCTCCTTATCTATTGGACCTAAGTACTCTCATGCCTTCCTTTGGAACATTTCCATTACAATCAGGGCCGGCTCTAGGATTTTTGCCGCCCCAAGCAAAAACAATTTTGCCCCCCCCCCCCGTTTTTTTCTTACCCCCACCCCCGGCCCCACCTCAACTCTGCCCCTTCCCCAAATCCCGAGCCCTGCCTCCTCCCCCCAGGCTCTCAAGCCTAGGAGGGAGGGAGGGGGGAGATCCTGAGTGGCCGCGGCACGCGAATCAGCAGTTTCGCGCGCTGTGGCCGCTTGGGATCTCCCCCTCCCTCCCGGGTTTGAGAGCCTGGGAGGGAGGGCGAGCAGCGGTGCGCGAGCGGCAGCAGCGGAGGTGAGTTAGGGCGGCCGGGGCACATTTTTAGGGGCGGCATGGCCCACGCCAGAATGCCGCCCCAAGCACCAGCTTGTTTTGCTGGTGCCTAGAGCCGGCCCTGATTATAATGTATTTATATGAATGACGTTATGAAGTTACATCAGAAAGTACTATGGTATAATGTAACAGATCTGAATCCTAGTAAATATCAACCAAACCTCTTTTGAAAATTAAGATCACTGTTGAAAATTAGGCCAACACCACTAACTTTTCTCTCATTGCTTTTATCTCCCCATGTTGATCATACAGCAGCTACTGCTTCAATTTTTACTTTTTGTCCTCCCAGGACACTGAGCTCACAAAACTAACAACTAAAAACAAATCTCTATAGTTGTGGCCTCTTCACTACTTCTATCATGCTTTAGACTTAGTGCCACAGAACTTACTTCTGTTTTCACATGAATCTTTTGTAACAGGAACAGAGCGCCACAATAATGGTGCTCCAGGGAAGCCACCTGTCTTTCTTGCTGTCTCTTATGAGGTGTGAAAGAACTGAGATAAAGGCGAAGAGAGTAATGATATTTGGGAGATAACATCTGTAGCCCAGCAACTGTAGGCAGTTCCTACTCTCCAGTTCTTTTTTAAAAGTTGGTCAAGCCATAGGAAAGGCTTACGTTCTCAAATAATGTTACAGCAATGAAAAATAATACAGTTTGTACTTACAAGGATAATCTGCAATCTGAGGTTTGGCAAGAGAAATCTTGCTTAGCAAAGAGGATTTTCCTGCATTTGGAAATCTACAAGGAAAGTTGAGATTTACACGATGAATAACTATTTATGTCACACTTGCATATAAGTTACTACTGAGTTAAAAGAACAACACTGGCAATATACAATTCTATTATTTTTCTGTTTCTGACAATCTAAAGTGGGCATCTTCCCCCTCCCCCCAAATTAATAAACCCTTTGGGGCAGGAACTGTCTGTTAGGGTATGTCTACACTATGAAATTAGGTCGATTTTATAGAAGTCGATTTTTCAAAATCGATTGTATACAGTCCATTGCGTATGTCCACACTAAGTCGGCAGAGTGCGTCCTCACTATCATGGCTAGCATCGACTTACGGAGCGGTGCACTGTAGGTAGCTATCCCACAGATCCCACAGTCTCCGCTGCACATTGGAATTCTGGGTTAAGCTCCCAATGCCTGATGAGGAAAAAACACTGTCGCGGGTGGTTTTGGGTACATGTCGTCAGTCGCCCCTCCCTCCATGAAAGCAACGGCAGACTATCGTTTTGCGCCAGACACCAGGGCGATTAGAAGAGTACAGCAAGGTGTGCCGCGCATCAGAGGGGCTTTGAAATTCAGTTTCATGACTGGCCAGGCTTCGGTGTGACAGTTGTGTGGGTTTCTCCTTGATGCAAACCCACCCCCTTTGTTGATTTTAATTCCCTGTGAGCCAACCACCCTCCCCCCTTCGAAATAAAGTAACTATTGTTTTGAAACCATGCATTCTCTCTTTATTAATTTTTTTTTTTTTTAATTAGATAATGGACAAGGTAGCCCGCGTGGGGTGGGGGAGGAGGGAAGGACAAGGCCACAATGCTTATTGTAGCCACACTAAAAAAATCCAACTGTTTGAATGACAGCCTTCTGCTGCTTGGGCTATCCTCTGCAATGGAGTGGCTGGCTGCCTGGAGCCTCTCCTCCGTCCCCCCCATTCTTGGGCATCTGGGCGAGGAGGTTATGAAACATGGGGAGGAGGGGAGGCGGTTATACAGTGGATGCAGTAGGGGTCTGTGTCTTGTTGGCTTTTCTGCAGCTCCAACAGATGCTTCATCATGTCCATGAGTGCATTTTTTCCCGCCTTCTAATCTGCGATAACCTCAGGGATGGAGATGATAGGGGGAGCGTAGAAACATTATACGCTCTACGATTCTGTGGGAACTGCATGGTCACCTGTGCTGCTGAGTTCGCCACGCTGAACAAACAGGAAATGAAATTCAAAAGTTCTCGGGGCTTTTCCAGTGTACCTGGCTAGTGCATTGGAGTTCAAAGTGCTGTCCAGAGCAGTCACAATGGAGCACTCTGGGATGACTCCCAGAGGCCAATACCGTCAATTTGCATCTGCACTACTCCACATTCGACCCAGCAAAGTCAATTTTAGTGCTACACCCCTTGCTGGGGAAGAGTACAGAAATCGATTTTAAGAGCCCTTTAGGTCGACGGAACGGGGTTGGTTGTGTGGACGCATTCATTTTTAAATCAACCTAACGCATCTAAATTCGACCTAACCCCGTAGGGTAGACCAGGCCTTAGTATGTACTTGCACCGCGCCTAGTGCAATGGGGCCCTGATCTTAGACCTCAGAGATGTAGTGCTGCAAGTGACCTCTTGATGTGTTCTAGTCCATTCCCCTTCGCTGAGGCAGCGTTAAGTATACCTAGACCATCCCTGATGGGTGTCTGTCCAACCTGTTCTTAAAAACTTCCAGTCATGGGGATTTCCTAGGCAACCTGTTCCAGTGCTTAATTATCCTTAGAAAGCTTATCCTGAAATCAAATCTAAATCTCCCTTGGTGAAAATTAAGTCAATTATTTCTTGTCCTATCCTTGGTGGACTTGAAGATTTTATCACCACCCTCCTTATAACAACCTTTCACATATTCCAAGACTGTTGCCAGGCCTCCTTCAGCCTTCTCTTCTCTAGAAGAAACAGGCCCAGTTCTTTAAACCTTTCCTCATGTTTTCTAAACCTCTTGGCATTTTTGTTGCTCTCCTCTGGATTCTCTCCAATTTGTCCACATCTTTCTTAAGGTGTGGTGTCCAAAACAGGACACTATTCCAGCTGAGGCCTTGCCAGTGCAGACTATACAAGAACAGTTACCCTCCATGTCTTATGTACAACACTCTTGCTAATATATCCCATTGCCTTTTTTTTGCAACAGCATCACATTGACGACTCATTCAATTTGAGATTCACTAAAACACTGCCTATCTAGTTATTCTCAGTTTTGAATCTGTACATTTAGTTTTTCCTTCCTAAGCATAGTACTTTGAAGTACTTGTGGCACCTTAGAGACTAACAAATTTATTTGAGCATAAGCTTTCGTGGGCTACAGCCCACTTCTTCGGATGCATAGAATAGAAGAAGTGGGCTGTAGCCCACGAAAGCTTATGCTCAAATAAATTTGTTAGTCTCTAAGGTGCCACAAGTACTCCTGTTCTTTTTGCGGATACAGTCTATCACGGCTGCTACTCTGAAACCTACTTTGTACTTGTCTCTTTCAAGTTGTTTCATCTTGTTCATTTCAGACCAGTTCTCCAGTGTATCAAGGTCATTTTGAATTCTAATCCTGTCCTCTAATGTGCTTGTAACCCACCCCCCGCATCGTCATCTGCAAATTTTGTAAATGTAATCTTGGCTGGGACCTCTAGGTTTCTGTAATTCAGACAGTAAATGTTGTATACAAACTTTCTTTTTTCACCATTTTGAAAACCATTACAACTGTTCAGAAGAATGCAGAAAAATTAAAAAGACTTTCTGAAGGTTTCAGGGATGAACTCATTGTTCAGCAGCAAGGGAGGTCTAGGTTGGACATTAGGAAATAGTTCCTAACTGTCAGGGTGGTTAAACACTGGAATAAATTGCCTAGGGAGGTTGTGGAATCTCCATCTCTGGAGATATTTAAGAGTAGGTTAGATAAATGTCTATCAGGGATGGTCTAGACAGTATTTGGTCCTGCCATGCGGGCAGGGGACTGGATTCGATGACCTCTCGAGGTCCCTTCCAGTCCTAGAATCTATGAATTTACAGGGAAACTTAGTTTACTGGACCACGTCATTATATTATTTTAACCAAGCGGTTATCCGTCCCTGTAAACTCAACAGTGCTCCTGAGGTCTGAGCATGAAATAGCTGAAAATGTGACGAATTTCATGTGTAACAGCTTTAAGTGACATTCTACTCTCCAAAGGGGCATAGTTAAAAAGGCATTATGAGGTTCTGTGTGTCTGATTTTTATACCCGACTGCTCATTTGAAAATTAGAAAGATTTTTTTCTATTTGATAGCCTTGCAAACTCAGCCTGGTAGCTGAAATTTAAGTGGTGTTCTTTCTGGTACATGTATCATTCTAATAATAGAAGATTCTACAAGTCAAATGCCACCTTCATTTGCACTTTTGCTACTACTGCCTTTTGCAGGGTTGCACAGATATAATTAAGCACATGATTGAAGATAATACAGTTCTACAGGTGGTCATGAAATTGGAACTAAGTTAACAATTCTGTTAATTTTACAAATTTCCAGTGTGATCTTGGGCAAGTCACAGATTCTGTGCATCATATCTCCCCCCTGAAAAAGATGGATAATATTACTTCCCTATGTCCCAGGGGTATTGTGAGGATACATCCATTAAAGGCTGTGACGTGCTTTTAGATCTACTGATGAAAGGCACTGTATAAGGGATAGGTATTGTTATTGATGAGTGAACCAGAAGAACAAACAAATACACACACCCCCTACTTCATGCTCCGAGATCTCAGTTGATTATGCAAGGCGCTGACTATAGCAATGCCTCCCATGTTCCCCAAACCTTTTTCACACAAGAAAGCAGCAACAACTGAATACGGACAGCAAACTGGTCTTCCGAGTTAGGAAGTGCCATTTTCCCCTTACATTCTTTACAGAACAGACCCACACTTAAGAGTTAGAAATAACCCTTTTCAAAATAACCATTTTGAATTTCTAGTGCCTTTAATCTCATTTGACCCATGATTAAATGGAGTTACAAAACACAGGTAGGTGCCTTACTCCAAATCAAACCTCAAACATGGCCACAGGAACAGAACACAGTTCCCAGTCACTCAATAGAAGGAGGAGTTCATAAGGGATCTTGGTTTAAGTCAAATTTGCAGACCATCACACTGCACTATATTTCACTACAATACTAAATCTATGATAAACAAGTTCCTAAATAGATATTAAAAGTCACCTGATCAAAAATGTGTGAAGGTTAGGAATCTATGGGGGGTAGTATGGAACTGCGATTAAAAATAGGACTATGTTCTTGCAGTCTGCCAGCCCACAGAGGCATTTTTCTTTATCACCCAGTAATGCATTATTGGTTGAGGAATTCACCATGCTGTGTATACAAATGAAAACGCACTAGTTAGTTTCACTTGAATTTCTGATCTGAGGTCAATTCACCATCCTTACAATGGAAGAAACAATGACTTTTTTATAATAGGAAAGTTAATGAAGGTAATTTAATGCTCTCTGATGATGGAAGAAGTCATATAGACAATTCAGAATGTTACTCCTTCCATTTCTTCAAGGAAGTATTTTATTTCTATCAAGGCTCGACGTATTCTCTTTGAAGCTCAATTGCAACCTTTCTTGTACCTCACAGTCTGTACCCAGACCTGATGATCCTCTCTCAAGAGGATAAGATTTCTTGGTCTGATCTAATAGCAAAGCACTTTATTGTGTATATGCTGAAGTAAAAGCAACATACTCAAAGAAAAGATCAAAGTACAGGCACTAACAGGAGATCAGAGTTTGACTCACAATTTTGGCTAGGAAACATTCTATATTTTTAATGAAAAAATGTCAGCTCAAATATGAACCAAAATTTAGGATTTGTAACCCCCCCCCCAGCTTTTACAAAACCTAAGACCAAGAGATCTGGCATAAGAATTTTAAACAATGGTCCTAGTTTAAACAAATGCATTCCACTACAGTACATTGTAGCACTGTGTTAAAACATGACAGCCTAAAACTGAAATTGACCTCAGATCAGAAACTCAAGTGAAACTAACTAGTGCGTTTTCATTTGTATACACAGACACCTGCAAATCCATTTAATAGAATTCACATTAAAAAAAAAAAAACACATCTCTTTAGATCTTAATAAAAAGCCTACTATGAATCATGAGTTGTTCTCTAAGTTTTTGTGCTTGAATGCCACACATCCGAAATAAATACATTTATAAGTTACTGTGCCATATGATATTTTGCAGTATAAAGCAGGAATCTGAAACTCAAATCACCACGAGCGCAACATGAGTACATTGGCCTGAGGGCCACATCACTGACACCTCTATGTGTAAGGATACAAAAGCCCCCCTGCCCCTGCCTCACTCCACCCCATTCATGAGGCCCTGCCCTGCCTCTTCCCACCCCTTCCCTGCCCCTATTCCAACCCCTTCCTCAAATCCCCACCCCTTCTCCGCCTCCTCCCCTCTCCCTCCTGGAAAGCCTAAGCGCCACCAAACAGCTGTTTGGCGGCGGGAAGTGCCTGGAGGTTGGCAGAGGAGAGGGGACGCGGTGAGTTGAGGGGGCGGCGGGGAGGGGGAGCTTGGCTGCAGCAGGAAATAACTCCGCAGGCCACATGTTGCCCACGTGTTTGAGACCCCTGGTATAAAGAGACATGGCCTCTGAATACTAAGTGGCACAGATGCAGACTACTAACATATATTCTTCTTCTTCCTGTTATTCACAACACATAATTTGTCATTGAATTTTTATGTCCCAAATATTAAAACAAAGACCAGCTTCTTATGTCTTCAAGAAAGTAAGGAGAACAATATTTTAAAAAGTTTGTGGCATTAGTAACTATGGGTATTCGTGCGGCAGTCCAAACCATCTAATATTTAGATTTTTCACATATAAAACTCTGCAAAGAATTATACACATAAGGAATCTTACTGAGCTCAGTATGACTCCTTGAATGCGTAAAATTACTCACATGCACAGTGTTTGTAGGACTGAAGCCAAGCGACCCTGTTTTGAAACACAACCCTTGAAGATGGCTAGCAAAATATCAACCTGACTTTCAAGTTTTCAAACATCCAATGTAAACATATCTGCACATTTCCATCTAGAAGTACTTTGTTCATTATGCACCCATAAAAACGTTAACAGTAACTCACTGTGCACAAGGTATAGGGAAAAAAACCTAATGAATTCTTAATAAACAGTGTTTGCGTGGTTTTAGTGCATTAGATGCTTTTCTTCAGATTTCCTAAGAAAACAAATTTTTAATTGGTTTCTTTTTTAATCAATGGCAGTGAAAAGTACCAGATTAAATGCAAATGAAACTGAAGGGCCATAGTTCAAGGTTTTCCATACTCCCCTAACAATATGCAAGGATGCTTTTCTAAAAGAGCAGATTCCATATCTAGTTTTAATAGTGATGCCAAAAAAATAAATATTAAGGAGATCCACTTGTGCCAGTACTGCATTGGTAATGGCAATTTTTGCAATACAGCTACCAGTCCACTAGGGGAGATTCCCAATTCATTTAACAGGCCTGGTCCACACTAACCTCCCACTTCAAACTAAGATACGCAACTTCAGCTATGTGAATAACGTAGCTGAAGTCGAAGTATCTTAGTTCAAACTTACCGCGGGTCCAGACATGGCAGGCAGGCTCCCCTGTCGACTCCGCGTACTCCTCTCGCGGAGCAGGAGTAACGGTGTCGAAGGCGAGCACTTCCGGGATCGATTTATCGCGTCTAGATAAGACGCGATAAATCGATCCCAGAAGATCGATTGCTTACCGCCAGACACGGAGGTAAGTATAGACGTACCCACATATACTACTGAACAGCCGTGTAATGTCATCAACTACCTCACCTGGATTGAGACCAATGGCCCTGCATTCATCCAACCATGAGTAATTCATTCTGATAATTCATTTTAACAGCAAAAATCAAGTAGCAGTTTGAGGCTCAGTCATGAGATTTTTAAAAAAGGGGTAGAATTCAATTCACATGTATTCCCCTTCCCACCTCATTTGAAGTGCATTACTTTAAATTATATTCCTAAATGTTCAATTCACAGATAACAGAGTCCAGTACTCACCCAACTAAACCAACATCTGCTATAAGTTTCAAATCAAGATGAACTGTTTGTATCTGGCCTTTCAAAGGCAAGAAATTTGTAACCAAACAGCCACCAATACCTCCACGAGCTACCAGTATTCTCTCTCCTGCTTTATTAAGTTCTCCTGAAAAATAAAATCACTAGTTAGAAAATATATAGCTGTTGTACAACAGTTAAGATTCTCAATTACCAGGTAAAACTGCTGTCAATGAAAGGAGGGGAGGATTTCCACTAGTTTCTATATAAACCCCTTGGACTGATGGGCATGATGCATGTCTCTTTGTCAAGAGTCAGATATTTCAACTCCTAACACCGAATAACTACATTAGGTAGAGTTTCTCTTTGGAGTTATCCCTAGAAAATGAATACACAGTATGGTCAAAATGGTAGTTGATACTAACAAGCACATGATTCCAAATATAAAGCAACACTAGTCACATGTAAGCTCAATATACTATATCTCCCAAAGTATTACAATGTGGTGATGTTGACCACTTAAAAGTATCATGTAGTTGGATGTGGGTTAAACCAAGAAAAGCTGCACGTATCAGTAGTTTTGAGATTTTTAGCCATGGCTATAATCGCTTGTTAGTCAAAAAATACTTTAAAACTTGAGAATTCTGTCACATTACCTACATCATACTTAAATCCTGCTTAACACTTAACCAAAAATAAATAAATAAAAACTCTGAAAACTACAAAAAGAAGAGTGCTCTCTAACTTCAAGGTTATAGTTTAAGAAACGGCCATTTCAGGAGCCTTGCACTGATAATCTGTGAAATTATTTTCACTGTTCTAGATACAGTAGTTACTTTCAATAGTTTAAAAAAATAATTATTTTAGGTAATCCCAGAGATGTTGAAACTCAGCCAGTTTTATAGTTCAAATAACTGAGGTACAAAGTGGACAAGTAACTTTTCCAACGTCATGCAGTAATTCAATGGCTCACTGTAAAACCAACCTGGCTTCCAGCCTTTAAATCTTGTTGTGAGAACATGTTCCTGGCACTATTATTTGGGGATACAAAATTAATTATAACTATGCTTTTGGAAGGAGCCTCTAACATCAGAAGTCTCCCACATGTGATTCTGTCTCCCCACATTTGTCTCAATAAACAATAAATCCTTCTATTTTGTCTTAAAGATAAACCATCTCACAAGAGCCTTTGGTCTGAAGAGTGACACACCAAGTTTGCTGGGTGCACTAACTGCCTTATTTTCTGCTATCTCAAAATAAAGGAAAAATAAAGGTTCTTACCAATCTGTTTCCCATCACAGGAAGTAACTGAAATTCCCAGAGGCACATCAACTTCACAATCTGTTCCCTTTTCACCTTTCAGTGCAGGAACACTACAAAAAGTTAGACATTAAAAAGTCTTAAGGGGTATTTTTCTTTCAGGTTACAAATGTTCAACAATATAAATCAGGACATAATACGTCCTTACCTACTGTTGGCTCCTGCTCCAGCTACAAAGCGTTTCTGGGGAAATCTGTCTTTAATTCTCTTTAAGGTAATTTTTTCTTTGGCTACAAGCCAGACATCACCGCCTCTCCCTCCTTCTCCACCCAAGCGAGGATACCCCATTCCACCAGTTCCTCCTTTCACATAGATTCTCAGATCATCTATAAAGTTGCCATACTAACAACATAAGAAATGTTAAATTGGTGTTTCATATTTACCCCACCTGCCTTTCACACACTAAGCTCCCAAGCACCAGCCCTGGCAAGATGGCATGATCATACCAAGTGTCAGTGAAAAAATAATGCAGGGAACTAACGCCTGAGTTGCTCCCCCTGCTCCAGGGCAGGTTGTGAGAAGGAACTGGCGGCGGCTTGCCAAGGCCGCCTAGGGAGCCCTGCTCTCCTAGCCCCAGCGCCGGGAGGATTTGTAAATGCAACGCTGAGCCCACCGAAGCCCGGCCGCAGGCTCTGGGGGCTCCCCAGCAAACCATGCCCTGGGCTGGACGGCGGGAGCCGGCTGGGCGCTACTAACGAGCGGGGGAAGGGGGAGCAAGGCGTGGGACCCCCAGCGAGCGAGCGTGGCCAGTCGGCCCAGACCCCTTCCCCCGCCAGAGGCTGCGCCTCTTCGCCATCCCCAGCCCCGCTCACACGGGAGCTCCGCCCCAGACTCCGGCCGGGGACTGTCCCCTCCCCGCGGCCGCCACGGGGCTCGCGGCGCGCTGACCTTCCGGAGCAGCGGGCGGCTCCCCCACACCATGTTGGCCAGGGCCCCTCAGCCCGGGCCTAGAAGCAGGGACGCGAGGTGACGCGCGAGCGCAGCCGCTGACGTCGTGACGTAGAGAGGCGCGTGCAGCGGCTCAGCCCGCCCCGAAGGGGGGGCGGTGTGTGCGTAGGGGCGGGCGGGGCAGCGTGAGGAGGACGGGGGGGGGGGGAGAGGGACAGGCCCAGAGCGACGAGGGGGTGTTGCCGGAGTGAGGGGAGATGGGCAGGCGGAATAGTGCGCTGGGGGGTGGGGGGAGTGGCGAAGGGTCAGCGTGACGGGGTGTACGGGGGGCAGGGAGGGACGGTGTGAAGGGGATCTGTGGGGCAGGAACAGTGAGGTACAAGGGGAATAAGTGTTTAGCCCTCGGGATGTTGTGGGTTCGCCCCTGGCTGCTCACTGGCAGTGGGCGAGAGTGTTAAAAGGAAGGTGGAATGTGTAATTGTCTCAGATCACAAAATCCCTCCTCCCAAGCAGCAGAGAGAATTTTTCACTTGACCAGAGCTCAAAGAGCCGGGAAGCATATTTAAACATAAATCCCCCCAAAGAACAATCAAGTATCAGGGTAGCTGTGTTAGTCTGTATCCACAAAAACAACAAGGAGTCCGGTGGCACCTTAAAAGACTAAAAGACTTATTTGGGTGTAAGCTTCCCTGGGTAAAAAACTCACTTCTTCAGATACATGGACTCCATGAATCTGAAGAAGTGGGTTTTTTACCCACAAAAGCTTATGCCCAAAGAACAATAGCTCCCATGAGTGAAACTGAGCCAGGCTGCTTCTAGCAGCGACAAGCACACTGTACAGGCCATGTTTACACTAGTCTTTGGGAAATCTCCCACCAGCACAGTTTCAGCAGTGGTAGCACTAGCATATAGATAGGACACAGATGTTTTGACCATCATCTTCTCAAGGCAGGGTTAGATAAGGCGGTAAAAAAGCCTGTGCCCACCAAGCCAATGTTGTGATAAAAATGCCTCTAGGCTTTCACTCACACATATGGTACCGTTGCCAGAGCTGCAGCAGTGCTATTGTTCAGTGGGAGATTTCCCCCCTAAAGAAATATATAGAAAGCTTCTGCTTCTTCATCACAAAGACAGTCTTCAGTGAATATATTAATAGGTCCTGACTTTGATGGTTGGAAGTACTGATTACTACTATATTTGTCCTAGATGTGAAAAGCCTAAAAGCCCATCGGGGCAGTGCTAACCCATTAGGGGCCCGAAGCAGGAATATTTTGGGGGCCTCCTATACACAACACTGACAGCCGAAGCCCCGCTGCCCAGGGCTGACAGCCCCAGTCCCACTGCCTGAAGCTGAACTCATGGAGGTCACGTAAAATCATGGAATCTGTGACCTTTGTGATCGACTTGTAGCTTTAATAATAATAAAAAGTGAATATGGGGCCCCCTTGAGTTACTGGAGGCCCTGAGCAATTGCTTAGTCTGCTTATGTCTAGCACCGACATTAAAGCATATTATAAATTCTTGATCCATCCTATCTTCTTCCCACAGTTTTAACAACATTTTAAACATTATGTTTTTCTCTGTCTCTTTTCTTGGCATAGGACTCTTCAGAGTTGGGAGCCACGTGTTCAAAGTGGTTAATATAATACATAACTTAATTCCTGTTTGTGTCATCCGAAGAAGTGAGGTTTTTACCCACAAAAGCTTATGCCCAAATAAATCTGTTAGTCTTTAAGGTGCCACCAGACTCCTTGTGTTTTCCCTATAATTTTCATTTTTCTCATCACAGAATGAAGTTAGGGTGATATCTTTATGTAAAAAGCTAGTTATAAATATTTTCTACACTAAGATAAGTTAATTAGGGTAATATAACTTTTCTTGTATTTACTAAACTACCCTTTTCCATAATTTATATTTAATATTTTATTTAAAAAAAAAAGTTTAAGGGAGAATCAATAATAGAATCCAGACTTCTAGACTTCCAGGCCTGTGGTTTTCAACTGCTCACACTTCTTCTGTTAGTCATAAATAAAACTAGGCTGTGCTTATTCTGCAGCTGGATTGTTGTGCTGATGGGGACACAGGAGAAATCTTGACGGACTGTCCCTGATCTCTGTTGTTGGATATGAGGAATGAATGAATAAAATACTCTAACTGAATGAGATTCCATAATACCCACAATATACAATGCTTTTCATCCTTAAGCATTATATCCAAGTACTTACTTAGTAGTATTTTTAGAATGCCTGAAAGTTGAGCCATTTTTCTGGCCCATTGTCTTTCACTTACATATATGAAAAAATATGGAGAAGAGCCTTTAATTATGTTGATAATTATTTGCTGATTTTACTGCAGTTTGTTTGTTACCCATCAACTGTACAGCTGGGTTTGGCTAATAGTTGCCGTAACGCCTCCAAATGCTGCATATGTTTTACTTTATTATATTGGAGTCTTCTGTAGGACTTGCAAATGTTCTTTTGCAAATACAACAGCAAGGGAACATTGTTAGACCACATTGCACAAGGTACATAATGGAAGTACCTTCATTAATGGTTATGAATAATCTAGTATCATAGTCCATGTTCTTTACTTGTACGTCAATACATCCTAATGAGTATTCTCATTACGTCTTTCAAGTTCAGTACTGCTTGGTTTTCAGGGTTTTGAGTCAGCATGACAATTGATAATACCATAATCTATAAATATATTTGTTCTTGAAGACACTCACTCTGAGGTTACTAGCAGGTCTTATATCATAAAATGCTGGTCACCCTCAACTCCCATTGACTTCCAACTGGAAGGTAAATATGTCTACAGCCTCATCCAGAGATATTACCAATGGTCACATTAATTCAGTTCCATAACATCAATCATCACTGAAGGTGAAAGAAGGGAAACACAGGAAAATGAGAATCTTAAATGCACCTTAAGTCAGTGAGTGTTGATGGTACTCATTAGAATCAACACCATTGATTCTAGCACTAGTTCTGCTCCAGCACTGAGCAAGTTCAGAAGAAGAACAAGAATTAGATTACTTATTACATCATTGCCTTTGAAATGAGCCATTGTTTAGGTGTCTTCACTGCCAAAGTCTTTATAATACAGAAGAAAAATAAAAGAGAAATGCTATGATTGCTGGTATGCACCTCAAAGCATCCAAGGTGTTTAGGTGGTTTCTTTACCAACTGCATTGCTTTTTACAATATTTATATCGTTACTCTAAAAAACCCACCCAATTTCACCAGCAACTTACTGATGCTGTTGTCTTCTTTTAATTTAATTTGGGTGTTGAGTTATACAGTGGGTGTGCCAAACAGTGGGCATACTAAGTGTCAAGATTGATTGTAGAACACCACCATTTTTTCCTTGATGTCACACACTGCTAATCAGTGATGCACTGTTTATTGCTATTCCATTGATTCAATTCTTTATGTGCAGTGAGTCCCACTTACATAACAGATTTAAAATAGCAAGATGTGTAATCATACAACAGAATTCAGTTGTGGAGTCATGCATATGGCTATTAGAGCTTTAAAATAATTCAAACTGATTTATATTTAATTGGTTAATATTCTGTAGTTTCTACTGCAGAACTTTTCCATTCCTATTATTTCTACTTTACTTACATTTTCAAGTGCTCACACATCACTGTCCATGATAACTGGAAAATTGCTACATCACATCCTAATTATTACCTATTTCTATTCTTTCATGAAACAGTTTAGTAGATTGGACAACAATTATATCATCACTTTAATGAGAACAAGGTATTAAATTGCTTTCAACCTGGGTATTAAATCCCTTTCAATACAGGTTGTCCGTAATTCAGTTTGTATACGCAAGTCACTTTTTTTTTTTATTATGGACAAGAACCATCATTGATGTTCATTATTTAAGTTAAGAAATGCTTCTGATTTAATTAACATCAGAGATTTACTTTTAGAACAAAAATGGAATGGTCCAAATAACACAACTTTCTATTTTTCTCTTGCTTTTCTAAGAGTTTCCAGAACACATCAGTACAAAGCGGTGAAGTTGGCATAGATTATGTTTTGAATTTGACAAAAATAGTTAATTCAAAAACATTTGGGCTTCTAAAGTTTTAAAACATTGATGCATTATGTTAAAATGCTCTTTATGTAAATTGATCATTTTAAAAAAATATATTTATTTTACAGAAAAATAGATTTAACCAATGTCCTGCATGTGCATTGCAATATGGTAAAGCTCCACTAGATGGAGCAACTTCAACTAATATGGCAATTAAAAAAAATCAGTGGAGCCATTCAAAATTAATGCAGTAGAACAGGGGTCTGCAACCTTTCAGAAGTGGTGTGCCGAGTCTTCGTTTATTCACTCTAATTTACAGTTTCGCGTGCCGGTAATACATTTTAACGTTTTTAGAAGGTCTCTTTCTATAAGTCTATAATATATAATTAAACTATTGTTGTATGTAAAGTAAATAAGGCTTTTAAAATGTTTAAGAAGCTTCTTTTAAAATTAAATTAAAATGCAGAGCCCCCTGGACCAGTGGCCAGGACGTGGGCAGAGTGAGTGCCACTGAAAATCAGTGCCATAGGTTGCCTACCCCTGCAGTAGAACATTATTAATAGTGGAAGAATTTGAGAGAGAAATGTTTTATTTTATCTTAATTCAGATCAGTTATAAAAAGGTGTTATAGTCACGTATAAGTGCTATTATTTCCTTTCTTTCGGCCCAGTTCGGAAAACCATACTCATGTGAATAGTCCATTTAGGCCCTTTGGAGCTCTTCCTGGCTGATCTACAGAATAGAAATATCATGATGGGAGAGCAGAATACTATCAAGTTAAAACTGTTTTAAGCCTCCTTGCTGAAAGAATCTCAGGAGGAATATGTCCCCTAATGTCAGGGAAAACTCCATAAACAGAGCAGTGTGGAGCAAGCAGTGTGGAGCATCCAGTTCTTGTCTTGGCTCCAGATGGCATGGTATTTGAGAGTCCATGTGTGAGGACGAGACATCATCTACCTTCTGTAGTTCCCAAAAGGAGTTCACTTTTAAATGCTCCCTAAAAACACTGGAATAAAAATTGTGTTGATAATATACCTTAGAGATGTGATAGTCTTACTTCTATCACCAGAGACTAATTCTTTGATGCAAGCTTTGAGATCCTTGGATAGAATGCTATAGAATTCTATCCTTCAATGCTATGCAATTATTAAGTCCCAATCCTGAATTGAACTCCCCGCAGGCAGACCCCTGTGCATGTGCAGAGCTTCACTTAAGTTAAAGGTGGGGTCCACCTGAGTGCAGCCCATTGCAGGAAGGGGCCTTAGTTTTCAGGGGGCAGTTTGCAGTAGTTCATAAATTCTTAAGGCTTGACTGTCAAATGCAGATAATTGTGTGAAGGGGAGTTAGGGTTCAAAATTAACCTTTCAAATCCTTTCTTATTTTGGAGACATCCTAAGCTACCATGTGTGTCCCGTGGTTGCGGATGAGGAAACCCCATACATAATATGAACCGTTCTGAATATATTGAATGACCAGCCATGGATCTATGGTTATGAGTCTGTCCTGTCCCTGTAAAAAAGTCAGTTATAATAACAACCCTGATAAAACAGTCTATCTCAATTAGCCAGCCTCTCTGTCAGTTAGGCTCTTGGAGTCGAGTCGAGAACGAGTTCAAATGGAGGTATGAAGAGGGTGCACCAAACCCATGAGGGAGTTTCTTGCCTGTAACAAGAGCTCCTAACAGCTAAAACTAAAAGTAGGGTTGGGTGCTGCTGGAGCATGATGAACCACGTAGGACTCTGGGAAACTGAGTCAAGTAAGAGAAATGACTGCTCAATATTAGTATTCTTGGAGTATGCAAAATGTGGTGGACTGAATGTGGAAGACTCCATTCAGACCCAACGAATCAAGACCCCCCCAAATAAACAGGCAAACAAACAAAGATAAAAAACTTGGCAAATGCTAGAATCCTCCCAACAGGAAATGTAATGCATTCCATCAGTGAAGAAGAATAACTTGGTGTCTGCTGGCAGGATAAAGTAACCAATGCTGAGGTGTTACAAAGGACTTGCCACTGGACTGTAGAAACAATGATTAAAAAAAAAGGCTGAACTGGTTTGGACATTTTGTACAAGTATCAACAAGCTGTATTTCTAGACAAGCACTTGACAGGATACCACTTGGTGGAAGACAGAAAAGAGGAGGACAACAGATGACATGTAAGAAAACTAGTGAGAAAAATGTCACTGTTATGGAAACAGACTATAATGGAGCAAGAAACATGGCACTTGACCAATGGTGGAGGAAAGACTGGGTAGTCTCCTGCCACAAGGCGCAAATGCCTCTAATATAAAAAATAATTAAAATATTTTTGAGGGGGTCATTTTCTTATCAAAGAATTTTTACATAAATAATTTCCTAAGGGAATTAGATAGGATATTGGGGAAACAGGGTCTTAGAAATAGCAAAAGCCTACGCTTCTCTATGGGAGGGTTAGCTTACATAAGAAAAACCCATTCCCTAGCATTCTAATTTCCATAGATGCTGTTCTGGAAAGGTCTGATTTTAGGGTTAAAAAAGAGCATATAATACTATGCTAAGAAATCATATGGCAAGAGAGAAGTTGAGAGTAGGTAATAAAATGAATGAATGTATTAAATGTATAATGAAAAATTGATTTAGGGCCTACGTCAACGCCCATTGAAGTAAATGGAAGCCTTTCTGTTAACTTCAATGGCCATTGGATTGGGCCCATTAAATCAGATTTTCAAAGGTATTTAGGCACCTGAAGATGAGATGGGCACCTAGTGGGATTTATGAAAGCACCTATGTGAAACAGGCACTTAACTTCTATTGAAATCAATGGGAGATAAGCACCTAACCTGCTTAAGTGCTTTTGAGAGTACTACAAGGCTCTGCATTTATAGATGCCTAAATACCTTTGAAAATCTGGCCCTTAGTGCCTACTTAGATGCTGTATGATTGAGTGAAACAATTTTATATACATATGGAAATATTCATGTAAAGAAGTTTGAGCAAGAGTAATCAAAAGGATCAATATAGTACCAATGGATTTGGTACTATGAACAAACATAACATGGGTTTACCCCCTCAATTTGGTAACTTCTAATTCAGTGGTAACAACAACAAAAAATAGTATGGGGTAAAATTAAAAGATAATTTATGATTCAAAAATAAGATTGCCAGTGGATAGCACTACATAGGCTCCTTATGCATATCTGTTATCTCTACCTAGGAATGACTAGGAAACCCAATCTGGATTAGAAAGGCAGATTAAAAGTATATGGTAGGCAAAAAAATTCTTAAAGAAACCTATCTTGGTATGGCCAATATGTGTAGGTTAAACACAGACCACATATGACAGAAATGCTGATATGGAAACCGACTCCACAGAGGTGGCACAATTTTATAATAAAAAATTAAAACAGAATGAACGGTTCTGGAAACACAGAGATCTGCAGACATTTTCAAGCGAGGCCCACATATAGCCTGAAAGATACTATTTAATCCTAAATTTAGAAAGAACATCTAAGATCATCATTAGTGATTACTTTTATATACAGTCAATTCCTCTTTCCTTTTACACCTCTACCCCGATATAACGCTGTCCTCGGGAGCCAAAAAATCTTACCGCGTTATAGGTGAAACCGCGTTATATCCTACTTGTTTTGATCTGCCAGAGAGTGCAGCCACCCCCCCTCGGAGCACTGCTTTACCGCATTATATTCGAATTCATGTTATATCGGGATAGAGGTGTACTTGGTATTATGGAGGAGATAGTTTTGAGTTTCATCATTATGACTAGTAGGTGGCTTTGACAATCTCCCTAATACACTAAGATCTTTGGCTGTTAAAACTGTTTTAGGCTTTCAAGAGGTAATTGTATCTCTTGTGGATTTTGCTTCTTTTAATTCTTCAAAAAGCTCACTGATTCTTCAAAAAGCTCAGTGATAGGTTCACATCAAGTCACTGTATATCCATCCTCTGGCTGTTTTTCTTCATATATCTATTTTGTCCCAATTAGATTCTTTTTACCTTTTAGAGGCAAAGGAAATAATTGTCCCTCTACTAATGCTTTAAAGGCTGTCAGTAGACAGCTAGAATTGTTTTGAGTATCATCAGTTTCAAAGCACATTTGGATTTGTGTGTCTAGCATTGTATACCTTGTTTTGATGACAGCGGTTTGATCACATTTTCACATAAAAACAGACCATGGCTCCTGTCATATTTCATCAGTGCATATTCTGAAATTCTAAGAACAAGTCTTACTATATACTTGTATTGTATTCTTTTTCAGATCATGCCTTTAGAGACAGAAAGTTCTCTGGCACAGAGACTCTTCATTATCCAGCTCATTTTATACCCTATCAGCGCTGTGTATGCTATGGTGCTCTATAAATTATTATTCATATCTAAAAGCCTATTGTGATGGGTTCAGTCACAGAGACCCCCCGTGGGACTGTCACCTGACATGCTGAGATTACCTCTGAGCCTGTTTTCCCTGCCAAAGTTTGGGACTCCAGAACCCTGCCTTGCTGAGCCAGACAAGCTAGCCTGCTACAACACAGCCTCAGGTCTGGTCCATGCCCCCAAAGCTGCAGATTTTAACCAAAAACTACTCAGCAGGTCTCCTATCTCCAGCACCCAGACATCCAGTTCCCAATGGAATCAAAACCCCAAATAAATCCATTTTACTCTGTATAAATCTTATACAGGGTAAACTCATAAATTGTCCGCCCTCTATAACATTGATAGAGAGATATGCACAGCTGTTTGCTCCCCCAGGTATTAATCACTTACTCTGGGTTAATTAATGAACAAAAGTGATTTTATTAAGTATAAAAAGTAGGATTTAAGTTGTTTGAAGTAATAGCAGACAGAACAAAATAAATCACCAAGCAAAATAAAGCAAAAACATGCAAGTCTAAGCCTAATACATTAAGAAACTGTTTACATGTAAAATCTCACCCTCAGAGATGTTCCAATAAGCTTCTTTCACAGACTAGACTCCTTACTAGTCTGGACCCAATCCTTTCCCCGGTACAGTCCTTGTTAGTTCCAGCATACATCTTAGGTGGAAAGCAGCGGTGTTCTCATGACAGGCAACCTCCTCTGTTCTGTTCCACCCCCTTTTATAGCTTTGGCACCAGGCAGGAATCTTTTGTCTCTCTGGGTCCCCACCCCGCCTTCTAAATGGAAAAGTACCAGATTTAAGATGGATCCCACTATCATGTGACAGAGTCACAAGTTTTGGGAGACCCCAGCCTCCATTCTTCCTGGGCTGGCCTACACGTACACAGGAAGGCTTGCAGGTAAATAAACCATTTACAACCAATTGTCCTAGTCAATGGGAGCCATCAAGATTCTAAGCCACCATTAATGGCCCACACTTTGCATAATTACAATAGGACCTCAGAGTTATACTTTATATTTCTAGCTTCAGACACAAGAATGATACATGCATACAAATAGGATGAACACACTCTGTAGATTATAGGCTTTGTAATGATACCTTACAAGAGACCTTTTGCATAATGGATATTCCAGTTGATATGTATGATATTCCATACATCATATTCACACTCATAAGCATATTTCCATAAAACGTATGGAGTGCAACATCACACCTATATAAAGCAGCATCTGTAAAAATGGAATGTGTCGAATTATGGTCTTAATCTATTGGGTGACGGCTTTGCCAGAGACTCAGATTAAAGAAGAGAACAGATATAATTTAGAAAGTTAGATATATCTGACATCATCCAAGATTGAGCAGGGCATGTGTCTTGCACCAATAGAATCTTATGCAGTGATTTTGCCAGATCTCACAAACTATGCAGAGTCCGATTGGCATAGTACCTGGATGAAAGACTTCAAAGAAAAGCAGATGCTGCAAGCAGAGGTGTTGGTGTTTCAGTAGGTGGACCTTTTTTCTAATTCTTCACTGAGCCAGTGTGCCAGCATGGTGCTGGAGGCAACTGTGCTGGAGGAGCTGTCTTTCAGATGACACATAATAGTAATACCTTCACCAGTAATCATTTACAATTCTATGGCATTTTTCTCAAGTGCAGGGCTGTGGCCGTGAGGCAGCATGGACCTTGCCAGTTCAGAGCCTTGAACTACCTTCTACTAGATTCCCTAGAACAGCTTGTTTAATAATTTGCTCATCTCTAAATAGCCAGCAAGCAAGTGAAATCCAGAATACCTTTATTTTGGTTAGTTAATAGATCTGAATACTACCTATGGTGTAAAATGCTTTACAGTAACTGGGCTTAAAAGAGGAAGCTGTTATTGGTTGTTTTACTATTAAAAACATGTGGGAGAACTTAGTGCCTATGAAAGTGACAGTCTAATACTTTGGCTTGAAGTATTAATTTCCTCAGAGAGCTCAGACAATGCACATGCAACAATACTTTGGGAGCTCTCTTAAGAAACTGTCTGTGGTGGAGCTGTTTTAAAAGCTGTACGCAATTGGAAAAAGCCATCACCAAATTCATTTTCACCAGTGACCAAAGACAGGATTGGAACTCCAGAAACCAGCATACTGAGGGTTTTCCATTGACTTCAGTTGGACTGGGATTTGGCCCTCACTCAGTGCAGCACATACCCCATAGGGAAGAAGCTTTTACTATCACATATATTGTGCTGCATAAAAACCACAGGTGCTCTACCTATTATACACATTAACTCAATTATGACTTCCCCTTCTCTCCTCCACCATTCTTCTGTCCTCCTTCTCTACATGCTCATTTTGTCCTTTTCTTAGCTCCTCTCCCTTCTCTCTGCCCTGTCTTTATCACATCTGCCGCTGCAGGTGTCCTCACCCCGTCTTCTTAAGGTGTTCCAATGGTGTGGAAGAACAGCACGCTCAACTCCTCTGCCGACTCCTGCAGCTGAGGCTCCTCTGCTCAGGGTTCTGTTGACTGTTCTCCCAGTTGTCCAGCTCATTCTGCCTAGCTCTGTCCAAGAATAAATAGCCAGTGCTCTTGTCCTACCGCTCCATCTGTAAGTGCACAAACATAATGTAATACTTGCAGACTAAAAATGCCTCAGCAATGTTAAGCATTGTGGGGAGGAAGAGGGTCACAAGCTTGTCAAAAGTAATATGACTGCAGGAATGGACGTAGGGACACCTGAAACAACAATGCTTTGCACTAACAACGTGTCTTCCATCCAAGGAGCTCAAAGCACTTTACAGACATTAATGAGTTGAATCTCACAACCCTCCAGTGAGTTAAGATAATATTGCCCTCACATTACTAATGTGGAGATTAGGGCATCATTATGTGACTTGCACATAGTCACACAGGAAGGCCACAACAGAGCTGGCAATAGAATCCGTGTCTCCTTTAATAAGGTTATCTGTTGGGATAGCAGAGAGAACTAAACAAAAAGAATCCAAGTGGCATGGAAGTACTCAAAGTTTTAAGTATCCTGGGATGGGGGATGGGAAAAGCATTTGCCTCCCTCAAAGATTACTATGTGTGTCGTCCCCTTCATTGGCTGCACAGTGACACTGCCTGTTTTGAGTGATGCAGAAGCTGATTTCCTGCCCCGGCCTCCTCTGCTCTTATGACAATGACTCTAACATCTTTATGAACACTACGTGGCCTGTGTTATGCATGCTGCAGTAGTCGTATGAGCTAAGAGCCTTGACTCATGTCAGAAGATCCAATACAAAGTTTAAGCTTCAGAAGTCTTTCCTCCCGCTAAGGATCTGGAATGCTTTCAAATGCACATGTGAGTCAAACCTCTTCTCTACTCTGACTATTCCGTAGTGGGCATAGCAACAGAAGGCAATATAGAAGACACTAAAACAACCACTGCAGCAAATCCTCACTACCCTACAAAATGTTTAATGTGAAAAATGTTTATTAGTTATTATAAAATAGATCAACCCTTTTCTTTGGGGCAAGAAGGTACCACTAGTAAAGAAACAAAAGCAACAGTAAAAAGGATTAATTAAAAACTGGGGTAGATGGTTTGCTTCCCCCTGCTACATGTGCGGTATAAACTTGTGCATTTGTTCTGTGCCCACAGCACTGGTTTCTGCTCCAATTTTCTGGAGTGGATTCAGGGCTGCGGTAAAGTACCAGTGAAAATGAGGTTGTAAATATCCCTTTGAATGATACACAGAAAAGAATTTAAATTACCAGAGGGAGACACTAGAGACTTTTAAAAGTGCTGTAAAATTACCTCCAACTCAGGGAATCTCTCTGAAAATTAATCTCAAATCAGGGAATTTCCTATTGGAACCTGATATGGCCTCTATGTCCCAGGTGAAAAACCCATTTTCCATACATTTGAAGTCTCTCCTTGTTGTGTGTGTGTGTGTGTGTGTGTGTGTGCGCATACAGAATAGTCGAGGGTGCATTAAAGAGGTGTGTTTCCATGAAAACTTAGCTTTATACAATGACTGGGGCTAAATTACAGGTAGGATAAGAAGTTAACACCCTAACCTGGAGGATGAGTAGGAAAAGCAGTAACTTTTCTGATGATCTCAGATAACAGGGAAGTGTGACACTTTAAAATGTCTTGTCCTCACACTGGGAACACAGGACAGGACAGAATCTATCTAGGGGACTGGGGGACAGCAGTACTGAAACTATCTTGGCAGGCTGAAGTTTGTGTTGAGGGGGGAGCCTTCGTGCACATTAATGTTTTGGAGAGATGTGACTTCTTACATTTTTAGTTTGTACCTCTGTCCATCTCCAGCCCCACCTTATACACACATTCTGAATGGGACAAGGGGACAGGGACTTGGGCGAGATTGACTCAGAGAAGGTGATGTAGATGGGGTGGGACTTTCAGATCAATAGCCCCCTCTCCTCCCCTTTTCCACTGGCTGGAGTTAATGCTGCTGCTGTTGCTGCTTTGTCAGTGTCAGTGTCTTCCTAGGCTCTGTGCAGTGCAATTCCAATTTCCCTAGAGCAGCAGCTTCTTCAATCTACTGGACTCCAGCAGCCAGTTCAGGACTTTATTTCCTTTTCTACAAGTGGCTGATCCCTAGTGTTTCACGGGATAGAGTATTTGCTCTCACCACAGTATCCCTGTAAGTATTTCACGTCGTTACTTAAATTATTTCCTTTGTGAAACTTATCTGTCCTGTGCTGAATAGTGGCAGTCGTTAGCTCATGACTTGTCAAGTCCCAGTCAGGAGCTGTTCTAGGGTTTGCTCCTGGTTCAGGGGTTCAGATGGCAATTAACTTTTGTAATTTTTGTTTTCTGCATTTGGCAGCTGATAAAAATCAGTGGTGACTTCAAAGCTGCTGTTTTACTGCTTCATAACCAAGGCACTTACATGTCCTTACTGCACCAGTGAAATGAAAGTAAGGAAGATACATAATTTCATCCCTGTTTTACTGAATACTTCTTTCTAGTAATACAGGCAAGAACAAACATTCAGAGAAACTTGATCACATGCTTACAAAATGTTACTGTGCAGAAGAAGATATAACCAACTGACCTTTAACCATAGATAAAAAGGAAAGGTTTAGAACAGAATTAGATTCAATATATTAGTGGTTATCTAGCCTATGTAGTGAGGGTGAATAAGGGACTGGTTGCCAGCACTTTGAAAAACGCTGTGTTACTATTATTATTATTGGCTCACAAAATTATTCTGGTTGGAAGGAAACCCAGTTGGGAGACACAACAAATTCCTGGGACCCAGTGTAAAACTTTCTTTGGCCCAAATCACTATTTTGTACTTACCTGATACCTCTGAAAGTTGGTAGCACACATACTTCTTTGCTGGTTTTACTTTGAGAATTGGTAAGGGACTATCTGACTACAGTGAAAAGTGTGGTTATAAATGCTGTGACAAATAAATCTGCAGGGTGGAATTTAGGTGAGATACCAAATGAGGGAAAAGGTTTTCAAACCTTTACTATCATCTATCTTTTTCCTCAGTCTCGTATCCTTATGTATCTGTACTCCCCCCAGCCTGTTGAGAGGAGGGGCTAAGAAAAACGTACAACCAGCTAAAGGACAGTGAGCACAGAACAGGGACAATGTAGATGATCCCTGCCTCAGAACTAAAAGTTGGATAATGGTTTGGGGACTGAAGCGTCTAAAGGATGTTTTGCCAGTCCCATTGCTGCTGCTGGGTTTGAGACAGTTCTCGCAGTCTTTTACTTCTTTTTAAACTTTTCTTTTTGGTGCCACAGCTGAAGCCATCCTGGGCTGCTGCATTCCAAGTGTTAATTAGCTGGTGCTTAACGCTGGTGCCTGGGACTTGGCAATCAGTGACAAAGTTGCATTCTGGACCACGCTGCTCTCCAAGAGAAGAAGCTGGTGTTACCTTCCGACCCTAAAACAATCAATCTCATCACTGGATATAATCACAATACTGAGCATGCAATGCCTTTCTGTAAGGCTAGCAAAGTGCTTTAAAAACATTAATTCTTCTCACAATCCTGTAAAGTAGCTTCATATTATTATACCCGTATTATATAGAGATAGTAAAAAAAAAAAGAGGCTCAGCTAGGTTGTGACTTACCCAAGGTCACATAGCAAGTCTGTGGCAGTGCTGGAAATAGAAAACAGATCTGCTTTCTCCCAACTGTTGTTTGAGAACTACAATGAAGGGCTCTTCCAAGACACTGCTCTTATGGACATGTGTAATTACTGGGTCATCCAAACCACGATAGTGTAAGTTTACTCTGGAGAGACATAATGAACAGCTCAACCTTAAAAACTCCAGCCGGCAGATCTGCCTGTATTGTGAGAGTAGGCTAGCAGAATTTGAGAGTGTGACCTCTTCAGGCAGTCAGCAGAGGAATAATAAGGTTCTCTTGACTGAATGCGAATTGTTCCCCAAGTGGTTGGACAGTTAACAGTTTGTATATCCCTGAAACAACAATAGCAATTTAATATACTTCATTGCGTATTGGTGTTTTCCTAAACTTCGTGTTAAGGTTCTGAGGCCTGTGACTCTTGGGTTCAAATAGAGGAGATGGCTCTAAACCTTGGGGGAGAGACAACCTATCATGTCAAAAAAATGGAAAGGCTCTCATTGACTTCAATGAGATTTGGATTAGGCCAATAAGCCATAATTAACTTGGTCTGTGCAAATCGTTTTATTCCACCTGTATTCAAGCACTGGGAATATGTGGATGTCGAGGAGAATAATTGTTGAATTAAAATACAAGTTGCATCACAGTGGAACAGATTTCCTTTTAAAGTGTGCTTCATTTGGATTTGAATAATAATTAAAAATTAAAAAGACACAGAAACAAAGATATTATGTACTGAAACAAATCAACAGTGTTCTTCCTATTTACAAGGTACATCCTGGCGCCAGCTCTTTCATCTCCCAGCTTTCATCTCCCAGCTGCTTTCTTAGGTATGTCTTCATGGAGAAACTTCAGACCTGTAATTTTCCATCAGTGTAGCTCAGTCAATGGTAACAATAGTGGAAGCTATAGGACAGAGAGGCTCAGGTGTTTTAACCATTGTGCAATCTAACCCTGTTCTGAAAGACAAGGTAAGTGAGGTGATATCTTTTATTGGACCAACTTCTGTTGGTGAGAGAGACAAGCTTTTGAGCTACACAGAACTCTTCTGCAGGTCTGGGAAATGTACTCAGTGTCACAGCTAAATACAAGGTGGAACAGATGGTTTAGCATAAGTAGTCAGATAGAGCTGCACCCGTGGAGAATTTCAGGTCAGAATTTTCACAGTGTAGATCAGCTCACAATGGCTGTATACTCTGTAGTGTTTGGCTTTTCATTATGACTGGTGGGGTTGCTACTCTTTGCCTCTCCCATTCTGCTCTCTCTAGATATCTAATATTTTATGCATACACGTTAGAAAAACTATAATAAGTGTTTGCTTAATTTCAATGCAATACTAAAAGAAGACAGCCTTGGACTTACTCTTCCCTCTGTTATGGCTGGAAAGCCTCATTCTGTGTGCAACAGTCTACTCTTTGCCCTGTTACTGCCAGTCTGAATTGGAATGATTAGTGACTGACAGAACTGCCAGCAGCATAGATTGTTTATAATCCTGATACTTGATTACAATAATTTTAAACATGAGTGTTATAATTCTTTAAATCTCTACTAATAATTGAACAACTAGCAGAGAGGCAGGGTGGTCTAAACACAGGAGTGGTAGATGGGAGCTCCTCAGTTCTAAGACCAGCTCTGAGGCCAACATAGTCTGTGACTATTGGCAAGTCATTGAACTTTTTTATCTCAATTGTTCCATCTGTGAAATGGAGTTAATAATACGTAGCTGCTTTGCAAGCATATTGTAAAGCATATGGTATTGGTTAATGTTTATACTACTGCTTTGGAAATGAAAAGTGCTCTATAAATGTTAAGTGTTATGCATGACCACAGTTCATAAATCATCTTAGGGATACCTTTTAAAGTTATGTGAGAAAGGATTAGAGAAGGGCAAAGTTACTATTGTTTTTATGTCCTTTCTTTTAGGTACCAGTGTGAATCATGGACTCTGTGTGTAGAAGAAGGTGGTACCTTCAATTGGGCTGTATATTGATAGTGAATTTGGTTTATGCCAATCCAGAATATCAGAAAGAACCTCCTGGAAGCCTGGGTGAGATTGACCATCATTGCTGGGAGATCTCCTCTCACAGGCTGGTGGAAATGAAGAAACTCAAGGTAGCAGATGCTATCATTGCTCTCTGGGATTTCATGATGTTCCTAAAAGAATCACCAAAGGCCAAGCATAATGAACTCTTCAATGACTTAGCCCAGAACTTCTGGGATATGTATGTAGACTGTGTGCTTTCAAGGTCCCATGGAATGGGTAGAAGACAGTTACTATCTCCCAACTATTTTTCCACATACCCACAGAGAACCTCACAAGGTAAGTCTAATGTACAATACTAACCAATTAAATACAAGCCTTTAAAGCCATAATATTGTTCCAGCCTTCGACTGTCTATTTTTCAGACAACTCAACATAATAATTCTTAGTTTTCTGCCCATCTTTCTTTATCAAATCCTTTGCAAAGCCATTTTAATCATAATTGATATCCTTCTTTCCTTTTACATTTATAGTGCATCAAATTTTGGAGAATTTTGTGTGTTGTTCAGATTGTGCTAGATCATATATGCCCATATAACGCTACTATGTGCTCTATTCATGGCAAATTGGGCCATAATTACTTTCTTAAGCTATTATATTTTTACTAAGGTTTTTCTTAAAAGGGTCTGTGTGAATTTAGTGCTCATAAAAGCTCATCAAGTGAAACTAACAAGGTTGGAGACTGAATTCTTCTGTTTATTCACAGAACAGAGGTAAAAGAAATAGCAACAGTGAAATCTTCATAGCAATTATGCTTCACCTCTGACCTGGAGAAATTATCTCTAGGAGAGATTCCCTGTCCAGATTCCCTGTCCATTCAAGTCTCATCCTTCCCACTGACACATACTATTAGGGCTTATTTTTGTAACATGGACGCCTGGCCACTGAGAACCGCCAAATGGTAACAAATTCACTGGTCACTGTTGCTTTTGGGGGGATTTGAACTGGCAGCCTCTCGATGACCAGCTCTATATCTTATTAACCAATCCCCAGAGACAGCTTTGCCCCAAAGTAATATAACCCCAGTAGATTTTTTTTTTACAGTGGCAAAGAGTTTAGATTGAACACAAATTGAATAGACCAAAATAAAAGATATCACATAACCCTAGCATTCCTAAACAGATTGCTAGGATAATAACTAGCCCTCTTTTCTAATCTTGCAGGGTCAGTCTTCTCAAAACATCAGTTTTAGGCCAAAATGGGAGAAAAATGAAGATACCTTAGCAAGATGACATCAAACTGAAGGAAAAGAGCCTGCTTGTCAAAAGCACAGCCTGTACTGTAGCTGCTTATGAGCATTGTTCCTTTGATGGGTTTTGAGATTTTGTTTTATGTTGTACGAGCACATGATAATTGATAAGTACTTCAGGTGTGTGTTACCAACATGTACCCTTTCTTTAAACGTACCAAGGTTGCCTCCCCCCCCGCTGCACGTGTGAATGCTTTATGTATTTTGAGTCAATATCTGTGTTCTCTCAGGTAAACCTGTTTAAACTAGTGTTATATTTTTGTAGACATTCATCTTTCAAATAATTCTTTTTTAAAATGTTAACTGCAATGGAAACCCAATATATTTTTATACATTAAACAACAGAGTGAAATGGCAACAAGCATATTTTATACAGTATCTTGCATATGAAATGGATTTCAGTTTTAAGATCTGCAAAAAGGTACCAATATCAACCAAAAGGGAGAGATTATGCTTGATGTAGTGTCTTGCGCAGCCTCTAAGTTTGTGTTTGATCACTGCTTGGTCTTGGTTATAGTTTAATTAAAATATTTTTCTATGCAACAAGGACTGAATAATAGTCACTGTCTCGTACTTGTCCATTTGTGTAGTTGATTAGTTACAAATTCAGTACATATATAATATAAAAAAGGGACAGTTACGTATTTTGTATAAGATTAGCATGTGCCCTATGCACACAGGTGAGAGTAAAAGGGGTGCAACGTATCCCACACGTGGGCTACTTGCATTGCAGGTTGCAGTATAGTGGGAGAGTAGCCTCAGGCAGATGGGCATGGAGTGGAGAATGGATGGAGTCTTGCCTCCATTACAAGAAACCAACCAGCACAGTAGAGCTGGCAAAGAGGGGGCAATAACCGACTATCAGTCTCTTCCCAAGCAAGGGGAACTTGGTAATGAACTGTGGTTCTCCAAGTCGACACTTGTTTTCTGTTTTGCTCCTGGAGACTTATGGCAGAATGTTAAATCAAGGTCTAGCCCTTTACAGGGATGGCACTGGGACAGCCTGGTGGGGGCTATAGCCATCCCAAAATTTACCTTAGCCCCCTTGTAGCCACCCCTCCCGGTGCAAAAGTCAAATGTTACACAGAAGTAAGGGTGGCATGGTATGGTACTGCCACCCTTATTTCTCTGCTGCTGCTAGCAGTGGCACTGCCTTCAGAGCTGGGTTGTTGGAGAGCGGCGGCTGCTGGCCAGGTGCCCAGCTCTGAAGGCAGCACTGCCACCACCAGCAGCGAAGAAGTAAGGGTGGCATTGTATGGCATTGCCACCCTTACTTCTGCAGTTCTGCGCTGCTGCTGGCTCTGACTTCTATCAGCACTGCCCTCAAAATACTACTGGGCAGAAGCAAAACAAGTGTGATTTCACTGGGCTAGGAATTTGACAAGATTCTCCTGATTAAAGTGGAAAATGTCCAGAAGGCTTCCCCAAATCCCCAATCACTGCCTTAAAATTTATAACCTTCTTACAAGGGCTGATGGGCCTTCTTGTGCTGGGAGAGGATAACACTCCAGATGCTGAGTGCAAAGGAGGATATGTTTTTGTGAAGTCTTAAAACTCCAGACTGCTTGAAGTCAACTTTTACTCACCTGAAAAGGACAAACTCTTAAAATGGCTGTAATATTTTTTGTTATCTATATCCCAAGCCCTGGGACTTAAGTCTGAAAAGAACTAGCATACGTGTGACACAGTTACCAGTTGAGTAACCTGCAGAATGGGGTGGAGCGATTCTTAGGGTATATTTGTAAAGGGTCTTTACAATGGGTGAGTGATGAGACTCACTAGAGGCTCTTGCAAATGTGCCATACTACAGTCTGGATTCCAATGTGCACCAATCCTGAATTTGCTTCAGTTTGAACTGCTTCCAAACTGCGTGAGATATGACCCAATCCATTTGCCTTAATACATGTGGTTTTATTTGCTTTGTGCCCTTGTGCTGGGTCTAGGACCCCGCGGGGTGGGAGGGTCCCAGAGATCAGGCTCCAGCCCGTCCCTACACAGCAATGAAACAGCACTGCAGCTTGAGCCCTGTGAGCCCGGGGTCAACTGGCAGGGGCCAGCCGTGGGTTTTCCCTTGCCGTGTAGACATACCCTTGGAAAGCCAGTGAACGATGCTTACGTTAAAAAAATTAGCTGAGGATGCTGCAAGGCATCAGATCAGCAAGACCTTTCAAAATAAATTTGTTTATTTCTAAAACAAAAGTTGAATTTTTACTACAATCCTCATTTTGGCTTAATGGCTATAGCTGGAGTATGCTTCTTTAGAGACCCAAGATAGAAAGCTGGATCAATTGTTTGCCTTATAGAGCCCAGTTTATCTGAGCTTTCTAACTTGGCCATATAAACAGTCCAGTACTGATCCAGGGTTTTTCAGTGAATAAAAAAGGTGACTTTAACTATAGTTCATTTACACAGGTGTAAAATGCATTCACACTCATAAGGTCACCATTTATGCTCATTTATATCAGCACTATTTTTGAACTGAACAACAGTTGCAATGCACCATACATATTTTAAGGGACTCCATCCTGCAGTGTGCAGGGAGTCCTCAACTCTCATTGATTTCAACTGGAGATGAAGGGACTCAACACCTTGCAGGATCAAATCTAATATTTTTTTATACTCTGATGCACTTGTCCCAATGCAAAGTGGTCTCTGATATCTTAAGAAACTATATAATATTGACTATACTAATATGCTAAAAACAAGTCAAAGGTACAATTATAATAAGTTCAATAATGCCAAGGCATGTATTGTTATTCGTACATGGAGTACTTCACAAACAAGTCCTTGACATAAGTAATTTACAATATAGTGTAAACAATCAATTCAAATGGGACTTTATTGTCAGGACAAGTTAGCCAAAGAACATTGACAAAAAGGATGAAGTTGATTGGAGGAGGCTGTTCCAAGCATAAACAGAAGCCTGATGGAAGACATTGAGTGAAGTGTGTGAGAGAACGAAGGATAAAAGATTGGACGACCTGTGGGTGAGGGGGATGAGAGAAAGAGTATTGGTGAATTATTGGAAAATTCATACCTAGTCTACCAAAGCAGCATTTTACACCTAGAGAATAAAAAGTGAATGGTGCTGAGGTGCAGAACAGGAGGAATCATGGGAAGGTTTAAAACAACAACTAATACAAGAGCCAGTGTTAAAGGTCTATGCACCAGGAAGGCCTATTAAAATTTCAGCAGATGGCTTCAAAGTCTGGGTTAGGTGCAGTGTTTTTACAGAAGCATGAGGCTTGTTGGCAACCAGTGATATATGCATGCAAAATCACTGACTGAGGAAGAAACCATATATGCACAGATTGAGAAGGAACTTTTAGGAATATTGTTTGCCTGTCAGAGATTCAATCAGTATATTTACAGCCAGATAGTGGAAGTTGAATTGGACACAAGCCCCTGATAGTGTTATTTAGCAAACTGCTAAATGACTGTACCTTAAGGCTTCAAAGAATGATAAAGCTGCAAAAGTATGATTTGGTTGTGACCTACGCACCCGGTAAATTCACGTTCACTGCAGATGCACTTTCCAGAGCAGTGACTTCCACTATGAGAAGACTTTAGAGACAGAGATTCAAGCCTATGTAGATCTGATTGTAAAGTCAATTCCCATAGCTAACAGGAAACTGCAACAAATAGCAGGAGAAATAATGAAAGATGAATCATTGGGGATCCTTAAAGAAGTGATCATTAAAGGGTGGTCTGAAAAATAAGTACCTGCCATCCAAGTATAAATCTATTGGAATTGCAGACATGAATTTACTGTGATAGATGGGGCAATTTTCAAGGGCAGTAAGGTTGTAATTCCAGTGTGCCTCCAAAAAGAAATGCTACAGAAGATCCATGACGGTCATTTGGGAATTGAGAAGTGCAAATAAGTGAGCACGAGAGGTGCTGTATTGGCCATGGATCAATCATGACATTACTAATGTGGTAAGAAATGGCTTTACATGCTTGAAATATAAGCCATGGCAACAGGCAGAGCCACCGAGACCTCATCCAGTTCCACAAGGACTTACGAGAAGGTAGGCACTGACTTATTTACCTGGCAATTAAAGGATTATTTAATAGTCACAGGTTATTTTCTCTGTATCCAGAAATTTGCACACTGCACAGTGCTAATAGTAAGTCAGTAATAGTGAGCATGAAGGGAATCTTCTCCAGACATGGAATTCCAGATGAAGTCTTTAGTGATAATGGGCTGGAATTTTCCAGTGCAGATTTTAGGCAATTTGCCATAGATTGGGATTTTCATCACAAAACATCAAGTCCAAATGACCCCCAATCACATGGACTTGTGGAAAAGTCTATTCGGTCAGTAAAGAACTGTATGAAAAAGATTTTGATAGTGGGGGCAATTTGTATAAAGCTTTATTGGTTTACGGAAGTACACTCCTGGAGAATGGCTTTTCTCCAGCTCAGCTGTTAATGGGAAGAAGGATCAGATCTAATTTACCAATTACTGATTACTTGCTGAAATCTCATAACAATGAAACCATATGGAAAATGAAAGAAAATCAGAAGTGGAAGCAGAAATATTATTTTGACAAAAGGGCCCGTGATCTCCCATCTCTTAAATCAAGAGATGGGGTGAGCCTAAGGAATGACACCTCTAGTACTTGGGGACAAAGGGGTACCATTCAAGAACAGCTGCATCTGAGGTCTTATGTAGTCCAGACAGATCGGGGGACACATTTTGACATAATCAAAGGGATCTAAGAGTCATCCCAGAAAATTCCAAAACATTGACAGAATATGTGGACTTTGGCATTTCCCAAGAGCCGCCCAGAGGGGGGGGGGGGCAAGTGGGGCAATTTGCCCCAGGCCCCGGACCCCGCAGGGCCCCCCAACGGAATATATTCTATAGTATTGCAACTTTTTTTATGGAAGGGACCCCTGAAATTGCTTTGCCCCAGGCCCCCTGAATCCTCTGGGCGGCCCTGCATTTCCCTACTGACTGATCATTTATCATCAAAGGGGAAAGTGTCAAGGAAGAAGAGAACAACTCAGACTCTAGTGAAAAGCTGATACTGAGAAGATCAGAGCAGGAGATTAAATGTCCTGAAAGACTCAATAACTTGCTAACCTGCCTAAAGAAGGGGTATTTGAGGAAAGTGAGTGGTAAAGACTCCAGAGTGATGTGTGGTAATGTCTCCTCTCTAGGTAGTTGACATATTGGGTTTATAGAAATGTACTAGATGGGCTGAGAATTTAATGTATGTGTTATTAGATAGTTGATAGCTGGAGACAGACAGACAGACAGACAGACAGACACACACACACACACACACACAGTGTAGGATTGGCAGGGAGCTTGTATGTGCCAGATCAGGCTAGCACAATGACTCTGTTGCTGGAACCAGTCCCCAAGGGGCTTTGCCCCCACAGCAGCTGCAGCAGATCCTGGGTGCTTACCTGAAGGAGCTCCCCACACCAGGTGCAGTCTGCCACAGAGCCAGCTGCAGAAATAGAAGAGACAGAACTTACCCCAGAGCCTGGTAAGTTTCTGGCTCCAAGTTTATTTTTTATTAATATAGGAATGAGATGGATTTCCAAGTTATGAACCAATGCAAAAGTTATTACAAGTTGCAGGCAGCAGTGAGTAATGTATCCATTAATGACGGCTTGCATGCTGACAACTTGGTGTCCCACCCACCCACTACATGGAATTCAATGGAGACTGGGAAATGTAAACTGTGAAACAATTGTTTAAAATGAAGTTTAACTAGAAAACTGCACATTTGAGCTAAGATGTGCTGGTGTGTTAAAAATAAGAAGCTTATATTGCCTTCCCTGTTAGTATGCTGCGCTGTACTAACGCAACAGCATAAGACGGCCACCTGGAAACAGTTAACTGTCCGGGGGCAGGTTGAAATGTAGTCTATGTGCAAATGTAGTCCATTTAAGCTAGGGTGTAGTCCACGGGCAATGAAATAATTTGTCCAAAATACAGCTGGGGGTTTGTATGCAGTCCAGAAGTGTGGCTGGGGTGGGGTGGGGTGGGGGATGTAGTTGTGGAGTTCTTTGTGACCGTATAAATGTGTAGGTTTGCATTCAATCATCAAAGGCTGTACTGGAAGGTGTGGCGAGGTGGTAATCCATACTAACGCAGCATCATGTTGATCCCAGCATGAGTTTTGCCCTGATCCTGAGTGCTAATAGCTGCAAACTTTACCCATAGCAGAACTCCAGCTAGGTAGTCATATTTCAGGGAAGGGTGTATTTTCCAGGGCCACCTTGATAGCTGACGAGCCCACTCCACTGTAGACGTGCTAATCAGTCACAATAAGTTTGAATAGTTCGGTGGCATACATTGCTGGCCTGAAACTGGCAGCTTGGAAAAAACCTCTCTCTTTGCCTTTCAGGAACCACAATAATTGTTATGTCCTCCAAAATGTGGAATGCTTGCAATGACAGAGAAGGCTTGAATAGTACACCATGGCCACCTCTCCTCCCAAAGCCCAAGGCAGTCTGCAATTTTTAAATAAAATTGTGATTTGACACTTATCATTCTCTGTTCACCTTTTCCCCCCTGCAGTTATCCTGGTTATGGCCACAGAGCTTCGAGGTTCTGAAGAGTTCCTCTCACAATATACTGAAGTGCAGTTTTACAAAGTATCAGTTTTTGTCCTTGAGCGTCCATAAGGATTTTTTTTTTGTGCTCGTGAACCGAATTATTTGTGATTCACTGAGACAATGTTGTTGTTTTATGTCTGCTGGCAGGCACCTCTACTGGCTGCTGTACCTTGGCGGCTTGAGCACATGCCAGCAGAAGTCTGGGTCTCTGTAGCGGTCCAAGAGGAAGAGTTTCCAGGAGGAACTTATGGCTGACATTCTGGACAGGCCAAGCATGTGCAATACCAAACACAGAAGGATTCATGGCAAGCGGAAAGGCCAATAGGGGGCAAATGGAAAGGCACTGGTAGGCAGCAGAGCCTGAGGACAGAATTGCAGGGCGGGAGCAAACACTTGTATCGCAGTTCCTGGAACAGGAATGTTAGTTGAAGGAGAAAGACAGAGCCCAGCAGAAAGACCTGTTTGGGCGGCTGGTTTTGCTAACAGCCACGAGAGTGTAGGCTCCTGCTCCTCCTGCACCATAGGCAGAGCACCCTTCACTGTACCATGCACTGCATACCAGGAACACTTTGAACAATTCCATGGCTCGGTGGCTGATGCAATCTGGACTCAAAAACAGCTGGACAGGGCCAATCCATCCTCAGCATACTTCCACCCCCAAGCTGACCTCCTCCCCCTTCTAGTCTGGGGAGCAAGCCTCCACACCTGTGCAGGGGTGGCAAGAACATGCTAAACACAGAAGAAAGGGAAAGGAGAACATGCCAGGGGCCATGCAAAATTAGGGGATTTTATTGATGGGACTGTTTTCAGTGTTCAGAGTTTGGTTGATGCTCTGTTTTATTACAGGTTGTGGTGTTGGTTTATTACTGTTCCAGTGTTCTAAAGGCAGCTGGCCTGCCTGGCCATGCGTTAATATTGTTATTTTTGTAAGACAAATAAAGGCTTTTATTTTATTAAGAGAGTTTATTTTCATCACTACATCACATCTTATACTGTGTATTTCTGGTTGAGTATTCGTTCAACAATCCATGATGGTCGTGGGCCCATTCAGGAGCGAACGGCTCACTTTTGGCTTCCCCAGGATGGTGCAGAGCACAGCAAGCCACAGTAATGCAGACAGCCTTGATGACACTGGTATCCAAATGGGTCTATAGACTGTGCCAGTGGGATTTCAATCCGCCAAACACACATCCAGTCACCATTCTACAACTGCTGAGGGTGTAATTAAACCTTCTTTTGCCAGGAGCTCTGAGATCAGGCTGTAGTTTCATAAACTAGGGCAAAAGGCGATCTATGGAGTCCCCCAGAATAACAGTGGGGACAGTAACTCCATTTATGACAATGTCATGTGGTGGGAATAGTGTCCCAACCTGTCCATGAAGATAGACTCCTGATCAGCAGAAAACCCTGGCATCATGAACCTTTCCACTGCAGCCCATGTTGGCATCCATAAATTGGCCTCTGTAGTCCACAATGGCCTGCATCATAATTGAGTAGTACCCTTTGCGGTGCATATACTCATTTACTCCCTGAGAAAGGCAAATTATAGACATGGGTCCCATCAGTGGTCCTGGCGCAGTTTGGAAAACCCATTCTCTCAAAACCAGCAATTACTTCGGGATATTGTTTACGCCCACCACTTCTGAGTAAATCACACACCTGATTGCCTGAGAAACCTCCACCACCATTTTACCCATAGTTGACTTTCCGACACCAAACTGGTTAGCAATAGGCCAGTTGGTGTAGCCACATTCCAAACACTTATAGCAACCCTCTTTTGGACCGATATGGCCATCTCCTCATGCATGCACTATGATGCTGGGCAAGCTGCTCACAAAGTTGGGGCAAGCTGCTCACAAAGCTCCAGAAATGTAGCTTTCTTCATGCAAAAATTCTGGATCCACTGCTGGTCATCTCAGGTCTGCAGGATGATGGGATCTCACTGGTCTGTGCTTGTGGCCCTGCTCCAGAAGTACCAGTCTAAGTAGCAGGGGATCAGTGGCTATATCAAAAGTCATGAGCAACATCAGCCAGTTTGAGGCTTCCACATCTGTATTGTCATCCTTCTCTTCCTCCTGTTGCTCTGTCAGGTACCTTTGGTGGGTCAGAAGATGCCACTGAAATATCCACCAGCATCTCATGGAATCTCTGCCTGTTTCCTGACACAGGAGTTAAAAACCAATCAAGAGAAACTCTTCAACTGGCAACTCCTCCATGTGGCTGGCTCTGGTTGCTGGGAGTATGCAGCCCCAAAAGATGGCTTGGCAGGATCTGTTGGGAACTTGGTGGGCTGTGACAACTTCCTGGAATGTGCAGGGTGGACAGTCAAGTTTTCTGACACTGCACGATGAACAAAGGGCTAGAGCAACCACATTTCAGGAGGGCGCGAGGAAGCCTGGGAAATAGTTGTTTGGACTCAGGTCTGCATATTGCACTGTGGATGCTGGAGCTCCTGTGTGCTAGTGTCCAGTAAGCTAGTGTCAATATGCAGTGTGGGTGCTCAATCCCTGGGCTTAAAAACCCTGGGTCCATGGACTCACATCCCACTAACCCTGGGCTTATGTTGCAGTGTAGACATACCTTTTAGCAGTACAGGTGTAGCGATTTCCCCCCCCCTTTCAGTAATTAGGCTAAAGTACTTGTTAGGACAAGTGGATGGATAACATGCCAGCCCAGGTCCGTATTTTTGCAAGCTAATCAAATCTCCGAATATGGTGATGATGGTTTTCCCCCAACTTATGCTTGGAATCATGGGCAGCTCCTTATGGACTCTGAATCTGCTGCCTTCTGGTTGTGGTTTGGTTCTAATGCAGGACACATCGCCTCTTTCATAAGGTGAACTTTGAGGCAGAAATCCCTGTTTTTTTTGTCATGGTGGGAAGGAGGTACAAATAGGGCATTTGTCCCTCACACAGCCCCCAGTGAGGCAAATCAAGCAGCTGTTGTGCCTATCTGCAACAGGGAACACTATCTTTCACATTGCACATAGCTTGAAATCTGGGGATTTTTTTCATAAAAAAATCTACAGGGTACCTATACTATAACTATACTACACTAAATATTGCTATCTATAACTATGTAGACTAGAGGAATTTTGCAACAGGCTCGCCATGCTTAATATCCACTGTGACATTGCATGAAAGCTAGATTTCCCCCCCTCAATAATTAGTGCATTTGCACAGAAAAAGGCTAGAAAAGTATTTGTTAAATTAAAAAATATTCAAATTATGTCTCACTCTTTTTTTGGTGCCTTATTTTGTTTTCATGTGTCGTCATTTCTTATTTTTATTATCACTAGGGGCCTCAAAAGCTAGAAGTGACCCAGGCCTCTCTGGACCTCTGGGAGGACCTGGCTGCATGTGCTATCTAGTGGTATTGCTGGTAAAACTCTTGGGCACACACACAGGTGTATATGTGCACAATCACTCAAAGAGAGCAACTAATAAGAGCTTCTGTAGGTAATTCCTACAGTAGCAATACAGCAGGGCATTTGCAATACAGGCTCAATGGAAGATGCAACTGGGTAGGGTCTTATGTTTAAAAAAAAAAAAAAATAAGTCGGTGAGATGGCTGTGTGCATTAACATAACTTTTGCCCAGCTAACTGGTGGGAGTTGAGAATGGTACATGTATCTTAAACACATATCTATTTTGAAAAATTGGCAGGTGCTCAGCAGCTAGCAGTAATGAGTGCCATAGGCAAATAATAAATTTCAAATGCAACCTTAATTCTTCTATACAAGTATTTATTTAAAAAAGAAAAATGGAGTATGCTTTTCTGTTAACCCAGCACTTGGATTTCTACTCACATATCATGCCATTCTGTGAGTCAGCATCATGCATGAAGAGTCATGGAATTACAGTAATAGGAATTGATTGAACAGGGCATTTACTCAAGTATCAGAGAGGTAGCCGTGTTAGTCTGAATCTGTAAAAAGCAACAGAGGGTCCTGTGGCACCTTTAAGACTAACAGAAGTATTGGGAGGGATGTCTTGCATCTGAAGAAGTGAGGTTCTTACCCACGAAAGCTTATGCTCCCAATACTTCTGTTAGTCTTAAAGGTGCCACAGGACCCTCTGTTGCTTAGGGCATTTACTGACATGCAAGGTGTTAAGCGGATAGTCTATTGAAAGGGTAACCTCATTGTTAAATTAACACCATAGACACCAGAGGTAGTCAATTATGTTTTGTCAAGGTCCAAATTTCTTGACTGAGGTATAGTTAAGGTCCAGATGCCAGAGAAACACTTTTGACACTGCAGTAATAATTATAACAATAAGCAAATAGCTTTCACAGTCTAATCAAAAGCATCTGGCAGTCTGGATTTGGCCTATGGTCTGCCTATTGACTATGCCTGATGTACATAGTCTCTATTACCTTCTCAGTGACAGTATGTCAGAAATGGCAGAGCTGCTTACATTTAGTTCCTTTATAAATTCCACAAAGATTAAAATACTTGTCACCCTTGCATACAGAAAGCAAAGAAATGCTTCTTTAATAAAGCATGACTAAATTTTCTGCAGGGGGAATTTGGAAAAAAAAAATCTTATAAACAAACTAAACAAGCCAGATGTAGGTTAAACACCAACAACCAGCAAGGAGCCAGACCCTCAGGTGCTGTAAATTGACATGGTTCAACTGAAATGATCTTCACTAAAATTATAGATAGCTTTCATGCTTTACAAAGTAACATTTTGGGCCCATGCTTACTGCCCCTCCATATGAGAAACTGTGACTGACTTCAAGGGAAGGTGGAGAGGTCTTAGAGGATTAATTACAATTAATGGTGTTGTGTACATGATTTTGTCATTTTTTCCTTTGCAGTCTTCTTTATATAGAATTAAAGTAGGATATTTCAACAAATGTCTGTCTTCATTTTTGCCTACAGCACCTTATAAATTCTTTCCATTCAAAACACAATCACTGGATTGTGAAGAAAAGCACACACAGAAAAAACCCTCTTCCTAGGAATTACAAAGGGACTAATTTGTGGTTAAGTTCTAGAGAAGTAAACACGTTTTTTTCTAATTTCCTTTACCCCTTTACACAGTGAATGTTTGTATTTCCCCTGTGGGTGGGAAAGACAGACACTAGACACCGTTAAAGCAATTTATGCTGCAGTATTGTGATAGCTACAAATTGCAAGGTCAATCAGTGGCACAGGAGACCTGGATGTGTAAGGGGTTAGGGCCCCAAAACACTGGCCTTTGCTCAGGTCACCTCATATGCTGCCTCTGAGCTGTTTCCACTGCACATTGGAAAAAATAACCCCAACTATACATACAATGTGATGGGGGCTAATTTAGCTACAAGAAGTCAGGAAAAAGATCTTGGAGTCATCGTGGATAGTTCTCTGAAAATGTCCACGCAGTGTGCAGAGGTGGTCAAAAAAGCAAACAGGATGTTAGGAATCATTAAAAAGGGGATAGAGAATAAGACTGAGAATATATTATTGCCCTTATATAAATCAATGGTACGCCCTCATCTCGAATACTGCGTACAGGTGTGGTCTCCTCATCTCAAAAAAGATATACTGGCACTAGAAAAGGTTCAGAAAAGGGCAACTAAAATGATTAAGGGTTTGGAACGGGTCCCATATGAGGAGAGATTAAAGAGGCTAGGACTCTTCAGGTTGGAAAAGAGGAGACTAAGGGGGGAATATGATAGAGGTATATAAAATCATGAGTGATGTGGAGAAAGTGGATAAGGAAAAGTTATTTACTTATTCCCATAATACAAGAACTAGGGGTCACCAAATGAAATTAATAGGCAGCAGGTTTAAAACAAATAAAAAAGTTCTTCTTCACGCAGTGCACAGTCAACTTGTGGAACTCCTTACCTGAGAAGGTTGTGAAGGCTAGGACTATAACAGAGTTTAAAAGAGAACTGGATAAATTCATGGTGGTTAAGTCCATTAATGGCTATTAGCCAGGACGGGTAAGGAATGGTGTCCCTAGCCTCTGTCTGTCAGAGGATGGAGATGGATGGCAGGAGAGAGATCACTTGATCATTGTCTGTTGGTCCACTCCCTCTGGGGCACCTGACATTGGCCACTGTCGGTAGACAGGATACTGGGCTAGATGGACCTTTGGTCTGACCTGGTACGGCCTTTCTTATGTTCTTATATAAAAAGGACTGTTGCTCATGCAGGGGACCAGTGGGGCTAGGGAGGTCTCTCGAAAGAGGCTCGGGTGGGACTGGCACAATTCTCTGCCAAGAGGGAATTTGGGCAATTGTCTGGGAAGGAACTGATGGAATAAGACCAGTGGAGGCCTGAAAAATCTAGGAAGAGCAGGATATTCTAGAGTATCTTCACTTGCATGGGAGAGTTAGTGGGCCACTCTGCACCTGGAAGCTGACAACTGGTTTCTGAAGTTTGTGTACTTTATGGTACCAACAGGGGAAACTGAGGGACATCCAGCCAGCTATTGAGTCAGGGTAAACTGAGCTTAGCACAGCTGGCTTCAATGATCAGAATCAATGAACCTCTGGAATACATATTGCATGGAATTCTTTATTCATGAACATTGGAATGTTCATTTTTTGTAAAGCAAAAATATATTTTCATCTATAATAATTAATATCAAGATCTTCTATATATTTAATCAAAGAAATACAAATAGATTATATCTTACAAATTATGTTTGGAAATATATTAACTAAAAAATACAAAGCACTGTCTGAAACAGTACAGGACAATGTTTACTTTACAGATACTGAATCTTTCTTGAATGGGTCCAACACTTTAACTCCTTTGATCTTTTTTAAGGCTCCTCCACGAACAGAGAACTTTCTAAGAGCAAGGTCTGTGTCAGCCAGAGGCCCTCCAGTTAATTCAGAAGGTGTACTTTCTACAGTTACCAAGCGACCAGATGCAATCTAGAAAACAAAACAAATGGCTTGACATTCATATTAGTCTTTAAAATGAAATGAGAGTTAAATCACAGGCCCTGTCTTTTCAAAATGCTACTCAGAAGCTGGAGATGCATTATGAAGGTTTCCTAGCTCCTCTCAAAATACTCTTTAAACAATATACATAATTATTCTATCAATAATGTAGGTTGAACAGCTTCTTGATGCACTATGCTGCTCAGCCTTTATGTCTGATCTTTAGCATGTAAGAAAAGAAAATCAAGTTCTCATTAGAAGAATAAGATGTTGTGCAATGTATTCTGCTATTTGGATTTGCAGTGTTGCAAGTATTTTAGTGAAGAAGTAAACATGTGGATTGTAATTTATTGGTCAACTGGCTTCCTTAGGCTGGTTTATAAACGAGGGTGAGAGCAGTATTTCCAATGTTTATATTCAAAGATAATTCTGTAACTGATTCCCAGAATCCCTAGTTATATATGTTAGTGCATCATATCACCCCCACAAACTCTCTCCACCAGGCTTGATTATGCCTTGAGAATAAGGAAATAAGGAGACTAGAACCTGTTTCTCTGATACTCTTCTAACCGCTCTCATCTATTGCCTTCAGAAACATTAGACATTCAATGTTTTGTAATGGATTCCTGGTGTGGGTAGGGGGGAGGGAGAGGGAGGACGGGATAAGAGTTTGATGTGGAGTGGCTTCTAGATGAGATTTGTTTTGATCTTTAGGTCTTCTAGAGACCCACAGTTTTTCCATTATAATAGCCATCTTTAAACTGAACAGGTTAAAGATCTGGAATGGCAAATCCTGTATCCTGGACTGGAGACCTCAGGGGAAAGCTCAGAAGTCTCAGGTCTGAATGGCAGATACTAACTGTAGTCTCCACCAAACAAACCAACAACATATGGAGCTCTTTAGACCATATTTGGCCTTCTACAACAATCATCCTAGATTCCTCCCTCCTCACATACAGAGAACATTCTAGTGGAGGGATCTGGGTGCAGAGAGACTCTTGTTCCACAAATACGATCTGTAGATTGACAGCAATGTGTGTAACTTGAAATTCTCATGTGCAGTGTTGCCGATGAATATGACGTTCTACTGCTAAATTTATTTTCTTTTTGTAGCATGGACTCATCTCTCCTTGATTTTTCTGCAGATGCTGGAACAATTCAAGGCAACATGTCCAAAAAATTTAATAAGATCCACATTAAAAAAACTTGCTACATCTTCTCTGCTCAACAGGACCCCACAGGTATAGAAGCAGACAGAAGTCAGTCAGAAGCCCTGAGCTGCCTTCATGAGGCACTGACTGGAATGGCGATTTTCTTCTTTTCATCTCAACTTCAAAATGTTAGATAGCAAGTCTTCTCCTGGACTGTCAAGAGTTCAAGACACAGAGACTTTGTCATGCTCCCAAGAAGATCCTGAAAACATCTGAAATCTTCTGAGGAAGAGGTAATTGTACACACACACTCATATAAGGTAATAAAGAGAAGGGAAAAGACTGGATTAAACTTGAACTTTCGTTTTCCAAAGACTTTGTCTTCAGCCACATCAGATGGGACATCTGTGAAGGAATGGATAACTGGAAAGGAAGTCCTTACTGAAGTCATTAAGAGCTGCACAGGTCTTCCCAGTGACAGAGGCACAAGGTCCTGGTCTCTCCAAAATTTTCATAGAAGTCCTCCTGTGATATCAAGGTTCAGACAGCACAAGGGGAGTACACGGGGTCTGAATGCCAAAGACTAAGCAAGTGAATCAACTGGTTGTATACAATGTTATGGATTCTGCCACTGCCTGACCTCCTACCTTGGGTGCCTTAATGATATGCTGCTATAGCTCAGAGCCCTGACACCAGTAACCAACCTACAAACATAAAGGTCTTGCTGTGGATTCCACCAGCCTAGTTACTCTTTGCAGAGTGATCCCAAAAGTCCTCCCAGTTCCAAGTCTCCCCAAAACAGTCTACCAGGCATTTTTATCTACCAGGTGCTCAGACTTTTCCCTTCTGGTTCCTCATCCCTGAAGTAGTGAAACTTGCTCCCAGTTATCAGTTCACTTTGGCACATACACTCCACACAGTTTGCACAACAGATACCTGCTTGGTGTAAAAATAACCCCTCAGATAGAAAAAAAAATCAGATTCAAAGATGAAATAGGAAGAAAAAGCAAACACATAAAAGTTACACAGAAAACAAACAAAGATGCAACTTCAGGCTTTACATTTCCATATTAGCTAAATTCCATTTTCTAATATAAGTTACTTATTGCCTCTGAACAGTTTCTCAGCATACCCTCGGTCACAGAAAGAATTGAGCTTTCCACAGACCACACTCTGCCTACAGGCTGGCCCTGAGTTTTTGGATGTCCTTCACTTCCAATCCCTTCCTTTGTAAGGGTTTGCAGTTTTTTCCCCCCTCTCTCAAGTTATGGGGATTCATGACAGGGGAAATGACCCACCGATGCAGGTGCACTGCTGTAAAGCGTCTGGCGAAGACGCTCTATGCCAACTGGAGACAGCTCTCCTGTCAGCATAAGAAAACCACCTCCGCGAGAGGCAGTAGCTATGTCAGTGGAGAAGCTCTCCTGATGACATAGCACTGTCCACACTGGCACTTAGGTCAGAGTAACTTGGGTCACTAAGGGGGGTGACTTATTCACATCCCTGAGTGACATATACCGACATAAGTGGTAGTGTGTATGTAACCCACACACCTTTTGGGTGTGGTGTTCTGTCCCATCTAGTGGCACTGAGACCACTTAAGAGAGAGAGAAAATGAGTTTGCTCTACAGCCTTAGCTACCAGCCAGTTGGCTTTTAGCTCATGCGGTAGAGGCTCATGCACTAAGCTCCAAATGTCCCCAGTTCTATCCTGATCGCCGATGACCGGGGTCTGTCAGCATTACACGTAGAAGTCCTTAGTTTTCCAAGTCTGGGGTTTTCTTTTCCGTTTCAAGCTGTTTCAGTGTTTTCTCATTTCCTAATGATTTTTTTCTAACTGGGCAATGGATGGGTACTTGAAGTTAATTTTGTGTAAAATAACCGGCTTGGCAGGAGCTGCCACCCCCTCCTCCTTGCTATAACGTGTACTTGAAATTGTAGTACTGGACATGAACATACTATTGTATATACACATCAATACAAAGATTTGTAACCACAGTTTTTATACATATCTCAATGACCATCGAGTTCAGAACATTGCAAGCATTCATAAAAGATTTTACTTTGCATATTTTTATGCACAATAACATGGTATACCATCAGTTGATTCAAGTGCTTATTCTTAGGAGTTCAAAACCCCTATGCTCCCCTTGGGGTGTCTGGACCCTGATTGACCCATAAATGGTAGAGCCTACATGCCTGAATTTCTTTACAATAGCTTCAGATCACAGAGACCTTCTCTGACCAATTTCAATTCCCTGATGCCTGTGGATGTGTTACAGTGGTAGAAGTGGTGCTTACTAACTATGCTGGGTGGGGCTCTGTGCAGACATCTACCTAAAAGACAAGACTAACTTCCATCAAGAATGCTTTCAGGACTCTTTCATGATCTTTGCAGGCTCAAGGAGTAAAAGCCACACTGCTGGAAAAGGCCTTTGTGATAAAAACCCTTTTCTGAAGCATCAAAGGCATCAAAACATGTGCATTCATAATAGACATCTTTCTGCTAAAAAAGGCACAGTACTTTAACCTCACATGCTTGGGTCTGGTCATCAAGGACATTTCTTAAAGCAACTTGGGAAAAGAGAGGATTGGACAAAAGATAGAACAGACTGAGATCAACTCATTTCTGGAACGGACAGGGAGCCTAACATTAAAAAACAAACAAACAAAAACTAACTAAGCCTAAACTTGAGCCTAAACTACACTATTTTATTTCTATTAGCTTGTTATTGTGAGTTAAGCTGAATGCCTGGAAACTTTACTTACTGTCGTATTCAGGCCTTTAATTTCAGTTGAGTGGAGTGTTGCATTCTGTGGTCTTGACTTTGATCTAGAAGCGTCTATTGATTTTTCCTGAAGTCTTTTTGCTTTCTAAAGATTTAGCAAAGTAAGAGTTATTTTTATGAGACTCAGCACCGCACCACATGCAACCAGACAGAGAACATGTAATTAGTATTATAAAATAAAACATGAAGGGTAATTTCTATTTACTTTTAACGAAAGTATGAATAATGAGAATGTAAAGTCTGTAATATGAGCTGATTCATCAAAATCTGTTGGAAAACAAAACAATTAGGTATTTCAGCCAGGAGATAAAAAAAAAAAAGACAGAACAGAGTAAGTGTAGCCCAGGGGTCGGCAACCTACGGCACACGTGCCAAACCCGGCACGCGAGCCGATTCTGAGTGGCATGCAGCTCCCTGCCGTGGTCCCGGCCCCCAGCCCCTCCGTCCACCACTCTCCCCAGCGGGGGCAGGAGGCAGAAGCTAGGTTCTGCGGCAGCCAAGCTTCCCCCCTCCCTAGGATGACCAGATCACAGGGATGAAATATCGGGACGCGGGGGAAGGGGGGGGAGGCAGAGCAAAAAAAAAAAAAAGCAAGCAGTTTCGCAGGGGCAGGGGGCATTAGCAGGCCCCAGCCGCACCGCAGGATCGTACACAGCGCACCGGCCGCGCGCGCTGCCCACCCCAGGGCAAAAGGTGGCCCCGATGGAGAGGGGGCTGGGGATAAAGAGAGCATCGGGGGGGGGGGGGACCGAGAGGAAGCGCTGGGAAGCAAAGAAGTCCAGGTGGGCGAGGGCGTACGGCTCCAGCAGGGCCCAGGCAGGGCACAGGCTGGATGGGCACAAGGAGGCAGAGCCCCGTAGCAGGACTGGGCAGGGACAAAGCTGTCTCTCCCGTGGAAGCGGCTGCAGGAGCCTCTGAGCCCGGGGCTGGCCGCGGGGCAGCGGCGGTGCATGGGAGCTGGGAACCCCGGGGCGGCGTGGCGCGGGCATGCAGGGGGCCGGGGCTGGCACAGCCGAGCCGCAGCAGCAGCCGGTCTCCCGAGGGGCTCCCCGGGGCTCCAGGCGGGGCAGCGGACAGGAGCCGGGGCTTTTCCCGGCCCCTCAGAGCCTCCTGCCCCCCCGCCCACCCTGGGCACATGCGGCACGTCCCGCCACTAGCGGGGAGCCCCGCGCCTCTCCTGCTCAGCTGCGCACCAGCAGCGCCTTCCCAGCGGGGCGAGCCGCTGGAGTGCAGCCAAGTGGGAGAGGTGCAGAGCTCCCTGGCAGCGGCGGGGAAGTTTATGGGTTCAGGGGACCCCGGCCGGCTCCTCGCCCCTGTCCGCCGGCCGCCCTGCCTGGGACAAGTCTCGCCCCCGCAGCCCTTCTCCGCCGTGTGTCTCTGGCGGCCCACGCCCCCAGTCCGCGCCGCCCACCCGGGCCAGAGCCAGCCCCGGCTGCTGCCTGCACACAGCCCGGGCCATGCCCAGCTAGCCCCCGGCAGCCGTGGCAACTTTCCCTTGCCCTCCTGTGCTCCTGGTAGATGCCCGACCCACCTCCTTCTATCCCCCCTCCACACATCCCTCCTCCTAACCTCCTCCCTCCATGGAGGGATCCAATGGGGGAAGGAGAGGGCGGAGTCGGGGTGGGGGGCGCGTGAGCGCCGGAGCGGAGGGCAAAATTGCTTTTTTGTCCAGTGTCCCAACCGAACATCGGTCGGGACGCGGGACAAAAAAGAAAATATCAGGACAGTCCCGATAAAATCGGGATGTCTGGTCACCCTCCCCCTCTTCTTCCCACTACGGACTACCTCAGAGATAGGGTGTTGTAAAAGTTAAGCATTAATAGAGGCTGAGAAAAGGGTCAGAAGGGACATGACAGACCTAGAATTAGTAGTTGAGGGGCAGAAGAGGCAGGAATCTCATGAGAGCTGTGGTGTCCCAGGCTGATCAATACCTTCCCAACATGCAAGTTTTTCTTTTGTGTTTTGGATTTGCATGGTGGGCTGACATTCCCCAGAATAGATATTGGCTCTGCAGCAAGCCAGCCTGACTGAACGGAACGATATTGCTCAGGGGTTCCCAAACTTGGTTTGCGGCTTGTTCGCCCCTGGCGGGCCGCAAGATGCTTTGTTTACTTGAGTGTCCGCAGGTAAACAAAGCATCTCATGGCCTGCCAGGGGCTTACCCTGAACAAGCCGCGAACCAAGTTTGGGAACCCCCACACTAGCTAATGAGTCTGGAGGTTTTAAAAAAACAAAACAAAAAACTCTCTTTATAGTCAACTTTTATTCTTCGCTTAGTTTCAATTCAAGACTGCAGATTACACCTGCCACACAGACCGAGAAGATCACAGCCTAGATCTCTGCTATATGCCTGAACTTGGTACATTTATACCAAGACCAGTTTTTTTCCTCAGGTGTCTCTTTTCAAGAATGAACAGATTTGGCTATAGACATATTTCATTGTCAATAATTTCCTTCAGTCCCCAAATTAATCTGGTTGTCCTACTTTGGATTCTACCCTGGATGTCCTTTTTGAAATGTAAATGCAAATACTGTACACCATAAAAGTGATCTTGGTATCAGAACACATTAGCAAGCCTCAAGTTATCTTCAGATACTTGCTGTGGGAAAAACCCAGGGAGGGATTATCAAAAAAAACACAATGATGGCCAAATTTTCAGTTTTAGCCTCTCTTTTTGGTATCTGCTTTTGTGCATGAGCATGATTGTACTTGCAGAGAGAGTGCTCATCCCCACTTTGTGACTGGAAATCGAGGAGCAGTCGGGTTACTAGTGACTGCATGGCTCTGACAAGAAGCCTTTGTCTTCAGTAAAGAACAGCATTTCTTTTATGTTTTATGAATAAAAATAATACACCCTAGCTATTATATAATTCTTATTAGCAGATCTCAAAAAGTTCTTCACAATCTTTAATGTATTCATTTTCACTATACCTCTAGGGATGTATTATTATCCCCATTTAACAGGCGGGGAATTCAGGTACAGACAGAATAAATGACTTGCCCATGGTCACACAGTAAATCTGTAATGGAGCAGAGAACCAAGCCTGGTCTCTCAAGCACTAGGGAAGTGTACTAACCACTGAGCCTTACTTACTGTTAGAGCATTACTAAACCAGATTTGAGTCCAGCTGTAATTTCTATAGTAATATCCTGGTATTCAATACTGAATAAAACTGCTTGGAATTGTTCAATGATATAACAACATTGCCAATATAACCCCCCCCCCCCCACACACACACACAAATTCTTACCTTTAAAGCCTCATAATTTGACGTTCGAGTTAAGAAATTTTCCCAGGATTTATTTACCATTTCTCTCTGCTTATGGATAGCTTGAATCTACAATGTGACAAGAGATTTGAGGAGATGTAATACACACTGTATTTCCATTAACTGTATTGAATTCCTTGCTCCTGATACTTGGACAGTGCTTCCACCTATTTACCCTGATTTTGTGGCCTCCCCTCTGGCTATTCTTAATGTAGCACTTTTCCTTTGCCTGGAAGGATGAGAGGGATCAGTGCTTCTCTAGTACTGACTAGAGGAGACTGCTAGCGAATGTTGTGCTTTTCTCACTCCCAAATAAAGACCAGGCACATCACCAGGCAAACCAGCTCTTCACTGCCCCTCAAGATGATGAAGGGGCCACAGAAAGCAGAATTGACAACTCTGTGATTGAGAAAGGAGAAATCCTTCATTCAATCCTGTCATAACTATAAAGGGAAGGGTAACAGCCCTCCTGTGTACAATACTATAAAATCCCTCCTGGCCAGAGACTCCAAAATCCTTTTACCTCTAAAGGGTTAAGAAGCTCAGGTAACCTGGCTGACACCTGACCCAAAGGACCAATAAGGGGACAAGATACTTTCAAATCTTGGTGGGGGGAAGGCTTTTGTTTGTGCTCTTTGTTTTGGGGGGAGTTCGCTCTTGGGACTAAGAGGGACCAGACATCAATCCATGCTCTCCAAATCTTTCTGAACAAGTCTCTCATATTTCAAACTTGTAAGTAAAACCAGGCAAGGCGTGTGAGTTTTATCTTTGTTTTCTCAACTTGTAAATGTACTTTTTGCTAGAGCGTTTACCTCTGTTTGCTGTAACTTTGAACCTAAGGCTAGAGGGGGTTCCTCTGGGCTCTTTAAGTTTGATTACCCTGTAAAGTTATTTTTCATCCTGATTTTACAGAGATGATTTTGACCTTTTTCTTTAATTAAAAGCCTTTTTTAATAACCCGATTGATTTTTCCTTGTTTTAGATCCAAGGGGATTGGATCGGAATCCACCAGGAGTTGGCGGGAGAAAGGAGGGGGGGATGGTTAATTTCTCCTTGTTTTAAGATCCAAGGGGTTGGATCTGTGTTCACCAGGGAGTTGGTGGAAGAGTCTCTCAAGGCTACCCAGGGAAGGGAGTTAGCCCATTGGGAGTGGTGGCAGCGGACCAGATCTAAGCTGGTAGTTAAGCTTAGAAGTTTTCATGCAGGCGCCCACATCTGTACCCTAAAGTTCAGAGTGGGGAAGGAGCCTTGACAAATCCTATTTACTTTAAAGCTGCATGGAAGAGGGAACAGAGATGCAATCAGTTGTGGTGGGAGGAAACAGATATGAAATGGAGGGGGAATTACAATTAGGAGACGAATAGGAAGACCTTCTTGAGAGGGGGGAAAAAGATGCTATATGTCCTCCTAGTGGAAAGGAAGAAAACAGGGCCACGATCCCAGATGGCAGGAAGAAAAGAGAAGAGATCTGCCCTACCTCAGGAATAGAGAGGAAGAGAGAAATGGAGATTGTGGAGGTGTTGATGGTGAGGGAATCAGGTGGATGTCTGCTGTCCTCTTCTTGAACATACCAGATGGTTATCAGGGCACTGCTTCTCTTGAAGAAAACAATGGCAAATAGAGAAAGCCTTTTGGGGAAGGTTCTTATATGGGGATGGCAGATCTTAGGGATGCCATAGGTTCATATAAGCAGCCTAACTTTTAGATGTTTATCCAGTTCCAACCCTTTTGAGGCCCTGAATTAAGCTATTCATAAACCTCTACCCCGATACAACACGACCTGATATAATACGAATTCGGATATAATGCGGTAAAGCAGTGCTCCGGGGGGGGACGACTACGCACTCCAGCGGATCAAAGCAAGTTCGATATAACGTGTTTCACCTATAACATGGTAAGATTTTTTGGTTCCTGAGGACAGTGTTATAGGGTAGAGGTCTATTAAAAACAAAAATTCTAAAAGCCGCCAGAATAGACACAAAATGCTCTAGGGGACTGGGGCTCTAGTGGCCTCCAGACCTCCAATTTCTTTGAAGAGCTGTCTCTGGAATTTTTTTAGAATGTTCACAGCTACATACATATTTAGATTTAACAATCTAGTAATCAAAACTTTTACATTATATGTGGCGTTTTGGGGAATTAATTTTACTGTGATTACCTTAATTTTTAATTTCTCGATTTATTTCAATTTATAACCTAAACATTGCATTACCATAGCTCATGGATGAAATGTAAAACAGACAGTCCCCTACCTAAATGGGCTAGAATTATTTTCTTTAAGAAAAGTTCCAACACAATTTTGGCACATCTGAGCTGGCCCTTTAAACTAGAACTGGGCCAATTTTTTTTCCAGTAAAAACAGTTTATTCATCAGAAAAAGCAGTTTGCATATTGACCAAAACTATTTGTGAATTTGCATGGTTTCAACTGAACTGAAAAAGCTGAAATATTTCGGAAATGTTGAAATGAAATGTTTTGTTTTGATCTAAAATAGGGAAAGAAAAGTCAAATTACTTAGACAAGTTAGATGTCTTCAAATCACCAGGGCCTGATGAAATGCATCCTAGAATATCCAGGGAGGTGACTGAGGCAATATCTGAGCCACTAGCAATTATCTTTGAAAAGTCATGGAAGATGGGAGACAGTCTAGAAGACTGGAAAAGGGCAAATATAGTGCCCATCTATAAAAAGGGAAATAAGGACCACACAGGGATTTACAGACCAGTCAGCTTAACTTCTGTACCCGGAAAGATAAAGGAGAAAATAACTAAGCAATCAATTTGCAAACACCTAGAAGATAATAAGATGATAAATGACAGTCAGCATGGATTTGTCAAGAACAAATTGTGTCAAACCAACCAGATAGCTTTCTTTGACAGGGTAACAAGCCTCGTGGATAGTGGGGGAAGCGGTAGATATGGTATATCTTGACTTTAGTAAGGCTTTTGATACTGTCTAGCATGACCTTCTCATAAACAAACTAGGGAAATGCAACCTAGATGGAGCTACTATAAGGAGGGTGCATAACTGGTTGGAAAATCGTTCCCAGAGAGTAGTTATCAGTGGTTCACAGTCATGCTGGAAGGGCATAATGAGTGGGGTCCTGCAGAGATTGGTTCTGGGTTCGGTTCTGTTCAATATCTTCATCAATGATTTAGATAATGGCATAGAGAGTACACTTATAAAGTTTGAGGACGATACCAAGCTGGGAGGGGTTGCAAGTGCGTTGGAAGATAGGATTAAAATTCAAAATGATCTGGACAAACTGGAGAAATGGGCTGAAGTAAATAGGATGAAATTCAATAAGGACAAATGCAAAGTACTCCACTTAGGAAGGAACAATCAGTTGCACACATACAAAATGGGAAATGACTGCCTAGGAAGGAATACTGCAGAAAGGGATCTGGGGGTCATAGTGGATCACAAGTGTAATGCTGTTGCAAAAAAAGCAAACATCATCTTGGGATGTATTAGCAGGACTATTGTAAGCAAGACACGAGAAGTAATTCTTCCGCTTTACTCCATGCTGATTAGGCCTCATCTGGAGTATTGTGTTCAGTTCTGGGCACCACATTTCAGGAAAGATGTGGACAAATTGGAGAAAGTCCAGAGAAGAGCAACAAAAATGATTAAAGGTCTAGAAAACATGATCTATGAGGGAAGATTGAAAAAATTGGGTTTGGTTAGTCTGGAGAAGAGAAGACTTAGAGGGGACATAATAACAGTTTAAAAGTGCATAAAAGGTTGTTACAAGGAGGAGGGAGAAAAATTATTCTTCTTAACCTCTGAGGATAGGACAAGAAGCAGTGGGCTTAAATTGCAGCAAGGGCGGTTTAGGTTGGACATTAGGAAAAACTTCCTAACCGTCAGAGTGGTTAAGCACTGGAATAAATTGCCTAGCGAGGCTGTGGAATCCCCATCATTGGGGATTTTTAAGAGCAGGTTAGACAAACACCTATCAGGGATGGTCTAGATAATACTTAGTCCTGCCTTGAGTGCAGGGGACTGGACTAGATGACCTCTCGAGGTCCCTTCCAGTTCTATGATTCTATGATCTGAAAAAAATCATTTTCATTTTTAGGCCTTTTGATGGAAGCAAGCAAGAGAGTCTCAAAAGAGGAAGAGATAGGTTAGTGCTGGTGCCTCTCTTATAAGCTTTAACCCAGTGAGTAGCACACCTGTGGTGTGGGAGACCTGCGTTCAGTTCCTGCTTATGCCTGATGGGAGAAATGGGAGACTTGGGTTCAGAGCCTATCTTCAAATGAGTGCCCTAGCCACAGGGCTAAAGCTTATAAGGGAAGCACCACCTCCATCTTTACCTCCTCCAGCCATTTTGTGAAACCTTTGCTTGCTTTTGCCAAAATGCATGAAAGTCTAAACTAAATTTTTTGGGTTGAACTGAAATGTTTTGTTTTGACATTACTGAAACATTCTGACTTGAAGTTTTTTGTTTCAGTAATGTCAAACCATTTCAATTCATTTTAGTGTGAAATATTTTTGGACTTTTCAATGCACTGACCCAAGAGGACTTCTCTCCCCCCATCTCCCTTGTTTCCAAAACTGCCAGTGAATCAAAAAAATCCATTATTCATCCCGCTCTACATTAAACTGTATTGGAACCAGTTTTACCACTAATCATGTTTCAACTCAATTTTGGAAAACTGGACCCCTGCAAGTGTAAATACAGCCCTTAGAGTTTCATTATGAGAAAGAGATCTATTTATAATGGTTGTTTTACAATTATTATAACCTTGCCCTTTCCTTTTCTGCAAAAGCCGACAGACAGACCTAACAAACATAGCAGTATGATTACTATTTTGATTCTACATTGATACATTGCACAGTTGTTTCTTACATGGTGCTAATTAAATATTGACAAAATTACAATACTTGAGAAATAAAATTAAGTTTTTAAAAAATATTTCACTTTAACTGCTAATGAAATCTGAAGAGAATACCTTAATGCAAATATGGTGTGACTTTGAACTCTGTTAAACAAGAGAATCTTACTAATATAAATAGTCAGCAAAATAATTTATACTGAAGTAAGTGGGCTTTTCTTGAATAAAATACTTCATGTCTTACCTTGGAATAAACCTTTTCTTCCTCCTGGAGTTCCTGGTGCTGTTGACTTTCCAGCATTTCAGTCTGGAGAGTGGCAACCATCTTTCCAACATTTTCTGATGCCTCTGAAATAACTTTCAAGGCTTCTTCATCAGGAGTGACTGGTCTGAATGTTTCTTCTTTTAGTTCTGCACATATTTCACTCCAGACTTCTCCGACCTGTGTGTTAAGCAGACAGACTATTTTAAAAAAAGGCTTATATTTATTTCTGAAAATACAAAATACAATCCACATATCCTCTCCCGCTCTCCTTTTTGTTAAGTTTTATTCTCTAGAATGCTTACACAGGGCTTGTCTTCAGAGAGTTGAACCAGGATGTAAATCTGCAGCCACACCATCTTTTGTGGTACAAAACTGCCTTATTAGGGGGCCATAACAAGTTGCCATAATGTGTGTGCGCACACACGCATGCACGGGTGCTCAAGAAGAGTAAGCCAGAAAAACCTTTTGAGGGTTGTGTGTTAAATCTGATTTATAACTTGTATATATTGCAGTTATTAAGGGGTTCTTCAGCGGTAATACATTTTTATTTTTCTTGTATTTTTTGTGTATGTGCAAATGATGGTAAAGTAGTAACATTTAAAAAAATACTCACTTTAAAGTCAAGATATCGACGTATGATAGCGAGTGTGACAAAATCCTTAGCAGACAAACCAGGCAAATTTTCAAAGCCTAAAAAAGTATTGTTAATTATTATTTAGATATGAATGACATCACAGAATAGAATATCAGGGTTGGAAGGGACCTCAGGAGGTCATCTAGTCCAACCCCCTGCTCAAAGGGGGAACAATCCCCAGACAGATTTTTATCCCAGTTCCCTAAATGGCCCCCTTAAGGATTGAACTCACAACCCTGGGTTTAGCAGGCCACTGCTCAAACCACTGAGCTATCCCTCCCCCAAAAATAAATTAATGGAGATATCCTATCTCCTAGAACTGGAAAGGTCATTGAGTGCAGCCCCCTGCCTTCACTAGCAGGACCAAATACTGGTTTTTGCCCCAGATCCCTAAGTGGCCCCCTCAAGGATTGAACTCACAACCCTGCGTTTAAGCAGGCCAATGCTTAAACCACTGAGCTATCCTTCCCCCTATATTTGTCTTAAAATATAAGACAATACACCATGGCACTTACTAAGTGTGACAAACTGTTATCAAATGCAAAAGTGTTGTCACAAATGCGTACAGTATCTTCACCAAACTCTCTTCTAATCCTGTCAGTTACTTGTACTGGCTTCTGGCGATAAGCTAGCCACTTCCCTATAACTAAATCATTCTGTTTTAATGCTTTACTTCTGGGTGTCCACACAACCTTCATATCACCTGTATTGCCATGGCTGGTGTTATGTCTCTGCTATTCTTGTATGGCAAGGAAATGTTCCTCTATTTAAACTAAATCAGATTCCATAAGGCAGGGGTGGCCAACCTGAGCCTGAGAAGGAGTCAGAATTTACCAATGTACATTGCCAAAGAAATACATCAGCAACCAGCTCCCGCCCCCCCGCCCATCAGCAGCGCTGCCGATCAGCACCTCCCCCTCCCTCCCCATACCTGCCAATCATCTGTTTCGTGGCATGCAGGAAGCTCTGGGGGAGTGAGGGCATAGCAGGCTCAGGGGAGGGGGTGGGAAAGGATGGAGTGGGGGCAGGGCTTGTGGCAGAGCCAGGGGTTGAGCAGTGAGCACCACTGGCACATTGGAAAGTTGGCACCTGTAGCTCCAGCCCCAGAGTCAGTGCCTACACAAGGAGCCGCATATTAACTTTTGAAGAGCTGCATGTGGCTCCGGAGCCACAGGTTGGCCACCCCGCCATAAGGGATAGACGTAGCTAACTCCTTCCTTATTGAGAAGCATGATACTGTGGCTCCAGTAAAGTGATGAATCATGGAGGAGCAGAGCTGTTTAGCTGAGAAGTAGCCACCAGGAGGAGAGTCATACTACAGGGATTTTGGTACTTTCTTTCGGGGATTTGTACTGAGAGCCTCTTCTAACTCCTGAACTCAGCCTTGCAAACAGAATGACTCCAGTATTTTATAAAATGTTACTAAGAATAAATGTAAACAGAGATGGTGGAGGCAAGGTACAGCTACTAGGACACTGAATTCTCACTTTTGTGCATGTTTAATTATAATAATAATATCCAATTAACATAATTTTGAATTGTTCAGATACTATATTTGCCCAAATCTCATTATAAATCTCACATTCACAAAATACTTGTAGCCCAACACTGTAGTATGTATTTATTAGAGTATGTTTTACATCATTTTACAGTTTTAAAGCATTTTGTGACATGTAGCATGGCATGAAAGGAAAAGCCTTAACAATAGATTTTTTGAATCTGCCATATCAGACAAAAAAAACCCAGTATGTGACATGGCTTCATTGAGAGGTATGCCACACAGTTTTAAATGCTGTAAAAAGCTTTCCAATTTTGTATAATCCATTTCCATGCTATTTGTTTCTCACATCTGGTGTTCTGAACTACAGAAGCAATATGGAGATGTTGTCTGAATCATAGATATGTAGGGATGGAAGGGACCTTGGGAAGTCATCAAGTCCAACCCCCTGCGCTGTGGCAGGACCAAGTAAAGCTAGAACATCCCTGACAGGTGTTTGTCAACTTGTTTTTAAGAGCTTCCAATGATGGGGACTCCACAATGTCCCTTAGAAGCCTATTCCAGAACTTATCTACCCTTATGGTTAGAAAGTTTTTCCTGATATCTAACCTGAATGTAGGTCAAGCATGTATAGCAATGGCTATATTGTGCTGCTGGTGAAGTTCAGATTAATGACAAATTTGAAAATTGGGATGCAATGTGTACTCCTTACCTAGCTTGCATAACACAGAATAAATTTTTGCCCTCATGTTTTCAGACACTTCCATGATAGCAATGCTGGGGCAGTTGGCAGGCATTGGGATCACTCCTTGTTGTTCTTGGAAGCTGCCAACTAAAGGTTTCTTTGCATCTAATAATTTCATAACACACACATACACACAAAAAGTTAACAAGTGTCAGGTTACACGTTATTAAACTTTTATAATTTTTTAAAAATAGGTTATATGGCTTCATGTTAGCCAACCACTATATACTGGTATATTTCACTATTTATCCTTGGTCACCTCCAAAACTGGGGTAGTCATCTCATTTTATGTATACCCATACAAACCTAGAATAGCTCCATTGATTTGGTGTGAGATAGGGGAGAATTTGGGCCAGGAAATGCTGATTAATACTGATAACTTCTTGTGGCAATAAAACTTTCCCTTTCTTGCTATTTCACATTTTATATCTGTATAAGTTATTTGCAGGAAGCTCTCGGCATTAGAGGAAAACCACTTTCAAGTAAACTTTGAAATATGACATAGAACTCTCCTTAAGGACACAGATGATATACAGCTGCAGAATGAAGCTGTTCAACTGTCAATCATTAAAAAGGAATGGACTGTTGAGGATATTAAGAATAGTTCTCTTGCCAGGTAATGAAGCAAAATGTCACCTAGTGGCAAACCTGTATAACAAAATTAATGTTTTATACATTAAACTTTATATGTAGGCATTTTGAGGTTGGTCAGATGAAGAAGCACTGACATAGGAATGAGAGTTACTATAATTTATTTATATTTGAAGGACTCAGTTGTTAGAAGAATAATTTATTTTCTACTTTATTCAATGAAACTGCACACAGATGGTTTAAAGTCTGCTAACCCTTACCAACAATTCTTCCATCTTGATCATGTTTGACTCCCAGCTCCAACTCCTCTTGTTTCCACAAATGTATTAAAAGGCTAGCAGCAGTCTGATCTTTTTTCCCTCTCCAGGTGTTGATGTGAGAAGCAGTTTTAGAATTGTCACAAAATTCAACCAATATTCCAAGAATTAGGTTGCATATGTTCTTTTGTTTTAACTTTGTCAAGGACCAGGGAAAAGAGTTGAAAGTAGTTTAGAACACAAAGAAATTCCATCTTCATAGCCAAAACAGAGAAATCCTATGGACCAAACTGTTCAAAACTAGTCACCAAAATTACTTTCACAAAACTTCCACATGCACTTGCATGTGGAAGGCCCACAAGTTTTGTATGAGTACATTAGGTTGCTAGTAGTAAAATGCTGGCCATGTGTCTATAAAGTACCTTTTAAGTCCCTAATTCATCAAGACACTTAAGGGCATGCTTAAGTGTATCCCTATTGATTTCAATGAGACTGAAGCATATGCTTAAATGCTTTCCTGAATCAGGACCTAAGTGAATAACCTATAAATAGAAGAATCTATTAAAATATAAATTTTAGTGAAATTAACACCGACAAATATTTTTTAAAAAAACAAAGATAAAAGGAGAAACTTGTATGATATATGCATGTACCCTGGAGTGTACTTAACGAGTGAATTAACTGTTCTGGGGTACACTGATGTGATACTCTCAGGAGGAGCAGTAACAAAAAGGAAAAAGTTGCTATTTTTCTATGTTTTAGTACTAGTGTTATTCTCTAATAATAATACCTACTGCCAACAAATCCAGAAGGAGAAAAATGCCCTCTTTTTCGAGAAAATAATCCTCTGCAATGTAACATCCCATGACACAGCACCTTAAATGGAAATAACTTCCATGTTAAAAATAACACCTTTCACGCTATACAATAGCCTAGTAAACATGCAGATAATTTGCTTTAATGTGTTGCATAAAAATCATATATCATAGGATGTTTACATATATTAACTCTACATTGCTTGTAACAGAACAAATAAATATACTTGTTAAAAAATGATTGAAGAAGCCACTAATTTTAAGTATATTTCAGATTTTTTTTTTTGGTAAGGTTTGTTTCAGCTGTTGTAGGTTAGAGCAACCTCATTTGGGCCCCAGCCAGCCTCAGGACCAGGGGAGACTAAGCGCTTGTCTACACTGGCAAGGTTCTGTGCAGTAAAGCAGCTTTTTGCGCTCAAACTGCAGATATGTACACACTGCCAAGCCACTTTTCGTGCAGAAACTCCTCAGTTGCAGTGCTGCAAAAAAACCCCACCTTGACGAGGGTCATAAGGCTATTTGCGCAGAGGATCCAGCGCTCAATTGCCAGTGTAAACACTAGATTGCTTTCTGTGCAGTCACTGGCCTGCTGAACTTTCCCATAATGCCTCAAGTGACCATTCTGCTCATTGTTTTGAACTCGGATGCCCTGGAGACATGCGCCCCTCCCCTTTCAAAGTACCGTTTCTGTCTGAACTTACAAGACAGCATGCTGACACACTCTCTGCCCCCCCAAACCACAGTCTATCTGCCTCCCCCCCCACACACACTCTCTCCCTCCTCCCCCAAACTTCAGTTGAAAAGCAGCTGGTAATGTAGTAGGATGCCCATGGAACAATGGGATTGGGGAACCTGCATCATGTGACATTGTGCCTGCGCCATGAGGCATTGCAAACCCTTCCCAAAGTACCCTGCAACCAGGTGCACAGTGGGATAGCTACCACAATGCACGGCTGTCTTTGCTGTTGCAAGAGCTGCTAATATGGATGAGCTCCAGCATCACAAGGAGCACAGTGTGGACATGCAACAGCGGTTTAATTCCAGCGTTTTAATAAAAGTAGTACAACTTGTAGTGCAGAAACTTGCCAGTGTGAACATACCCTTAGAGACACTTTTACTTCTCCACATTCATGGTCAGCATCATCTGAAGATTGAAACCAGTGCCTAAAGAACTTCTTTGCATATCAGTGATGCAATCTTCATTCAGTACAGCTCAAAGCCACCTTTCTACTACCTCAATCCTGGGTTGCCTGGGGGCAGCTCACAGTACAAGAGATGCTACTAGTACCCAGTGTGGCAACTGAGGATGAGTTCACAAGATGCTCCACCTCCCACCTTGGAATGGCCCTTCCTTACTCCCAACAGGACACTTGTGTCAAGAGTGGGAGGAGGAAGTGGATGGCCTAGAGTCAACTATTGCTTGTGCAATCCAAGAATTTTCCTGGTACAGGAGAAATCTTAAGCTGCTCTTTTAGGGCATCTTTCTGTCTGCTATGGGTGAAACTAGGACGAAGGATTGAGCCCCAGATCTAGTATGAATTGTGTACAAAAATATTTTTATTATTATGATTTAGTCAAATAGTATAATGAACGTTTAAGCACTTTAAATGAGAGAAAGGTCTTCATGTCTAGAGAAGAGTAACAACCTTACAAACATAAAATACAAGACTTCCTTTTAACAATTACTGTTGTTAAAATAATTCTACACTTACCACAAACTGTCTAATGTGCTAAAAAGGAGTCGATTATGACCTAATCCACTATATAACTTATTGGGATCCATCTTCATGAATGGAATAAGTATATCCACTCCTTCACAGCCAAACAGTTCCTGTTAAGACATTAATCAAAGTTGTATTTTTCCTAAATACACACAAAATCTCAAAGAAACAAAAACTAAATCATGTTCCTTGTATCTGTATTAGTTCTTCCTCATGAACTAGAGGAGAAATTTTTCCTTATACTGTCAGTGCTAAAATAGATTTTCAGTTTTTGATTCTAAAAGTCCTTCCTATCTCACTATTTCTTCACCCCAACAAACATATTTTCATCCCTTGATTTAGATGATGCAAAATGGTAATGGCAGGGTTCAGTCAACTGCTCAAAAGGACTATGAGTAAGATGATGGAAGTAAAATGCAACATCACTGAAACTAGTTGTCAGAGAGCCTTTGATTCATGAGTGGTGAACTACAAATGATACTTACCTTTGAAGAAAATGGCAGTGTAATTTAAATAAAAATATATTTTGACTTTTCTCACAGAATAATGCAGTAGGATTACCTTTCTATGAAGATCATTTTCACAGAGAGTAGACAAGATAAGTAATATATCAGTTTGAATTTCCAGTACAATGGCATCTTCTTTTTCTTTAGATTTGTTTGTTATATGCTTTAAGATATCTGGAATGACAGACACATTAAAAATATGAGTGTCCTGTTTTACACAGGAAACCTAATTATATCCAGTTACTACCTTTGCTGATATTTTTAAAATAAAATTTTCCAATGCAAGTACTCTATTGTCTAACTCAATCTACCTGTGCTATACAAGATTTATCTACTGAGCTTCACAAGATCTCACACAGCCTGTAGTACTCTTGAATGAAAATTAGTTGCTAACAATGAAAATTAAGGAGTAGATTGTGTAACCTTGACCCCCATGGACTAAAGCCAGTGGAACTACAGGCTTGTCCACACAGCAAACTACTGTACACCAGCTTGCTGTGCACTAACTTGCCATGTGGATACAGAGCAGTGCAAGTCCCAGAGTACAGCTTAGTGTACGGAGAGCAGAATACTAAGCAGCACTCCAGGACTATCACCATGCTGCAGTAGTATCCATATAACCAGTTAGCGTGCAGCAAGCTGGTGTGCTGTAGATTCACATCCCGGCTTGCCACAAGATAACTCACCAAGTAGACAAGACCACTTAAGTACCCTCCCAGGATAAATTAAAGCTCCATAATTTGATATCCAAAATAAGGGGTGAAATTCTGGCTTCACTGCAATGAATGGGTGTTTTTCCATTGACTTCAGTGGGACTAGATTTTCACTGAAGGACATTAAACCCTTTATTTCTTTCCAAAATAGAATTTCTGTTATAAGACATTCCCTATCTTCCACATCATGCCATCATTAGATTCCTCCAATTTTGGTTCTGCTGCACTCCTGGAAGTTTTATTTAAAAAGCAAAACAAAACAAAAAGAACTTTGTAAACAATTCATGATTTCACAATTGACACAAATTAAAAATAATAAATAGTACATTATAGCAGGTATGATATATTGGACTAAGAAGTGGTCTGAGATGCAGAGTGGGACAGAAGCAGAGCAGCTTTACTCTGCATTTCTATCCCTTATTCTCCTGGCACAACATTTATCAGATAAAAGACTTAAGTGTAGGCACTGATTCTGCGTTTACACTAAGGCCCCTTTACACCACTCTGACAGTGAAAATGAGTGAGAGTTACATTTCTGCTCATTTTAAGGTCCCTTTTCTCTGCCAGAGTGCTTTAAAATGGTCTTAGTGTAAATGAGAATTAGGGTCACAGTCTCTGACCCTGCTCCTATCCAAGTCAACTGGAGTTCTGCCATTGATTTCAGGAGACAAGGATCAGGGCCATAATCATGTATGTAAATTATATGGGAGTTCGGAGAATACAAAACAGTAATGGGATCCACACCTTTCACTCCTAAACTGTGAAGTGCTTTGAGATTTACTGACAAAAAGTGCTATATGAGACAAAGATATTATTATTAAATCATGGATTCAGATCAGTTCAGTCAAGTCTGGTTTAAAGTTATCATAGGATACTTGTTCAGTGACCTATAAGTCTGCATACCCTTGTGAGTACTCTCACCAAAAAAGGATAAAGAATGAATTAAGATGGATGCTAAACTACTCTCTCTCCACCCTCCAGAGCAGGTTTGAGCAATCTTTGTGTTCTGTGTTTGTACAGTACCAAGCACAATGGGGCCCTGGTCCATAACAGGGTTCCCTAGGTGCTACCAGAGTAATAATAATGATTAGACAGCTTGCACTTTACAAATTATATCCCTTGGCTTTACAGAAGTATTCTATTTTTGTGTGTGTGTTGTAGTGTCTCAACATTAAAACAAATTAAATCAATTAATTTTTACATTGTTTTCACTTTTCCCCCCAATCGTGCCCTCACATATTGAAATTTTTCAGCAGTTGGGGACATGTATTAAAAACTAAAGCACAAGAACATGGAGGGATCTGGATATGTCTTACTGATCAAGAGACCATGCTTTGACAGAAATGTTTCATGAAAGAGATTAATTCCTTTTTTAAGTGAAAAAAGGGAAGTATCTCAGATAAGAGTCAAAGCTGTTAATTAATGACGACACTCAAGTGTTAATATCCATGAACTAGTACCTGTACCACTTGGCACAATGTTGATTGTACATCAATATTATAATATAAAAAAAGGAGCACATATAATTTTATGTGCTAGAAGGTAAAAATAGGAAGTTACAGAACATAATATTCCCAGTTTGTATACTTAAGTGCAACATTCCAAACACAGTATATTCAACAGAAGAACACACTATATATTGGATAAATATCACAACATAAATTGTGCTTTACCCAACAGTTGGTTAATTGCTCCCTGATCACAAAGATCGAGGTTCACAGCTTCGTCACAAAGGGACACCACAGGTCTCAGGACTCTCAGACTGTAGCGCATCTGTGCAAGTTTGTTGCCACGACCACCCGCACCATGGAAACAGTTACCTTGACCGAAGAAGGGATCTGTGGATAAATCAAAATGAACATCTGCTTTTGCAATTCAGTGTAGATTCAAAATAAAGTTATGCTTTCAGCTGCTATTTTGCAGGTTTCAAATAAACCGAAACCAAAGTAACTAATCCCTTATTACAAAGGCTTTGTGCTTAAAAATAATTTTCTAATAAGAAATCTTAAAATACTTAAGACTATACTTTTTATTATCATAACAAATGTATTTTTAATGAGTATTTTTCATTATTTCAACAATTTAGTTATCTCAATAAGTTACTGATTAGTTTTTTTTTCAGTGGAATCTGTGCTCCAATAGTGCTGTACCATGCATACTGTGCTATATAATTGGTTATGTTTTGGCTATATACAGTGTATGTTTTATAGTAAAACTTAAGCTATTAAAATAAATAAATAGAATAGTGAATACTAGTATTAGCCATTTTCTTTTTATTCATGCCTTGCAAGTAACAGACAGGATTTTGTCTGTGTCTATGTTAATTAAATTAAAAAATTTTCAAAAGCCTAGGCCCCAATGTAGGAAAAGATAGGTGCAAAATTTAGTAAAGACTAATTTACAATGCCTTTACATTAGTTACATTAATTTACAATGTCATAAAACACTGCTATTTGTTACCTTTTAAAGGTCTCTGTAAAAAACTGTTTATGTAAATAAAAAGTGCATGTATTAAAAAAAAAAAAAAAATAAGTGTAAAGGCCATTGTTAATGGCCAAATGGCCAAAAAAACAAAACAAAACAAAAAACAAAACCCAAGCTAAAAAAACTAAAAAAACCCTTAAAAATGCCAAAAAACCATCAGCGCGCATTCATGGTTAAAAAGGGGCAAACTAACAACCCTGAGGTAAAGGCTGGCACCCTTAGAACACAAAATAATTAATTATATCAAAACTAAACAAAACAACATGCCCAAAGGTGTTTTAGGCCATCAAAAAATAACACCCATTAAAAAGTAACTGGTCATAAACTAACACAGCAAAATCCATAAATTTCAATTAAAAAACAACAACAACAACAACAACCCTATAAAAAACAGGGTGCTTTGCCATGGGGCTTTGGGTTTGTCTTGCCAACAGCTCCACAAGCATCAAATTGCAACCGACAGAGCCCGGCTCCCCTCTGCAACCAATCTGGCTGGGCACTAAATTAATCCAGACTCTGGACTGGTAACTGTAACATCAACTAGCAGGACTGTATGTGTATGTAACTAAAAAGCATATACTAATTGCTGTATTCTCAATAAATGCGGCGTGTTGCCTTTTCCCCTATAAAAAAAAAAATCTCGTATGCTTTGTATGAGCATAACAGTAGGATAAGTAAAAGAACACAAACACATAAGAACAGCCATACTGGGTCAGACCAAAGGTCCATCTAGCCCAGTATCCTGTCTTCTGACAGTGGCCAATGGCAGGTTCCCCAGAGAGAATGAACAGAACAGGTAATAATCAAATGATCCATTCCCTGTCTCCCATTCCCAGCTTCTGGCAAACAGAGGTCAGGGACACCATCCCTGCCCATCCTGGCTAATAGCCATTTATGGACCTATCCTCCATGAATTTATCTAATTCTGTTTTGAACCCTGTTACAGTCTTGGCCTTCACAACATCCTCTGGCAAAGAGTTCTACAGGTTGACTGTGCATTGTGTGAAGAAATACTTCCCTTTGTTTTAAACCTGCTGCCTATTAATTTCATCTGGTGACCCCTAGTTCTTGTGTTATGAGGAGTAAATAACACTTCTTTATTAACTTTCTCCACACCAGTCATGATTTTATAGATCTCAATCATATCCCCCCTTAGCAGTCTCTTTTCCAAGCTGAAAAGTCCCAGTCTTATTAATCTCTCCTCATATATGGAAGCTATTCCATACCCCTTATCACTTTTGTTGCCCTTTTCTGAACCTTTTCCAATATATCTTTTTTGAGATGGGGTGACCACATTTGCATGCGATATTCAACATGTGGGCATACCATGGATTTATATAGAGACAATATTATATTTTCTGTCTTATTGTTTATCCCTTTCTTAATGATTCCCAACATTCTGTTAATTTTTTTGACTGCTGCTGCACATTGAGTGGATGACTCCAAGATCTCTTTCTTCAGTGGCAACAGCTAATTTAGACTCTATCATTTTATACGTATAGTTGGGATAACGTTTTCCAATGTGCACTACTATACATTTATCAATATTGAATTTCATCTGCCATTTTGTTGCCCAGTCACCCAGTTTTGTGAGATCCCTTTGTAGCTCTTTGCAGTCTGCTTTGGATTTAACTATTTTGAGTAGTTTTGTAGCATCTTCAAATTTTGTCACCTCACTGTTTATCCCTTTTTCCAGATCATTTATGAATATGTTGAACAGCACTTGGCTCAGTATAGACCCCTAGGGGACACCACTATTTACCTCTCTTCATTCTGAAAACTGACCATTTATTGCTATCCTTTGTTTCTTATCTTTTAACCAGTTGCCAATCCCTGAGAGGACCTTCCCTCTTATCCCATGACAGCTTACTTTGCTTAAGAACCTTTGGTGAGGGACCTTGTCAAAGGCTTTCTGAAAATCTAAGTACACTATATGCACTTGTTCCCCCTTGTCCACATGCTTGTTGACCCCCCTCAAAGAATTCTAGTAGATTGGTGAGGCATGATTTCCCTTTACAAAAACCATGTTGACTCTTTTCCAACAAATTAAGTTCATCTATGTGTCTGACAATTTTGTTATTTACTATAGCTTCAACTAGTTTGCCCGGTACTGAAGTCGGGCTTACCGGCCTGTAATTGCCGGGATCATCTCTGGAGATCTTTTTAAAAATTGGCATCATATTAGCTATCCTCCAGTCATTTGGTACAGAAGCTCATTTAAATGATAACTTACAGACTACAGTTAGTAGTTCTGCAATTTCACATTTGAGTTCCTTCAGAACTCTTGGATGAATACCATCTGGTCCTGGTGACTTATTTCCGTTTATCTATTTGTTCCAAAACCTCCTCTAGCACCACCTCAATCTGGGACAGTTCCTCAGATTTGTCACCTAAAAAGAATGGCTCAGGTTTAGGAATCTCCCTCACATCCTCAGCTGTGAAGACTGATGCAAAGAATTCATTTAGTTTCTCCGCAATGGCCTTATCGTCCTTGAGTTCTCCTTTATCATCTTGATCATCTGGTGGCCCCACTGGTTGTTTAGCAGGCTTCCTGCTTCTGATTTACTTAATTTTTTTTTGCTGTTACTTTTTTGAGTCTTTGGTTGCTGTTCTTCAAATTCTTTTTTGGCCTAATTATATTTTTACACTTCACTTGCCAGAGTTTATGCTCCTTTCTATTTTCCTCACTAGGATTTAACATCCACGTTTTAAAGGATGCCTTTTTGCCTCTCAATGCTTCTTTTATTTTGTTGTTTAGCCACAGTTCTCTTTTTTTGTTTTTTTTTTGGTTCTCTTACTATGTTTTTTTAACTTGGGGTATACATTTAAGTTGAGCCTCTATTATGGTGTCTTTAAAAAGAGGGAAGACAGAAATTACCAGATTAAGTGAATATTTATCTGTACCATAAAATATTCATCTGAATAAATTTACTTATTTCTGTGCAGGAAACACCCAAAACTGGAATAAAAAAAGTAATGCATTGGATGAGCTGCTGTGTAGAAAACTGTAGAGCATCTTTCTTCAATATGAGAGTTCATTCCTATTTATTTATGTTTTTCAAAAACTGATAAGAAAACTGATACATTTCCTACATGAACTATTTTTGAAAATTGTATTCCATGTTCATCAGTTTTACAGTTTTTCTGTCTAATAGTTGTGTTGTATTTTCAGGGCCATGATATATAATTGAGTAGATGTCTAAAGTCAACTCACCCTGGCCCACACACCATTCCAGAAACATAAGGAGACGAGTATTCCCTTGACAGGTCATATAGTCATCCACTAACAATGGAGCTACTGAAGCTAACGTAGCAATTGCGTGAAGCTGTAATTCTTCATATTGGGCAGCAGACCAGTCATGTACACCAGGCTTTTCATTTGGTTTGACATAATGAAACAAAGCCAGCACCACTTTACCCTCATTTAGCAGCTGCAGATTCAAAAGATAAATAGGTATAGATATAGCTTAAAGATGTCACATGTAAATATGAAAAAATCTAAGAGACTGAGTCAACTAATTTTTAAAATAGTTTTAAACCCAACTGTTTGCAATTTCCTCCTTAAGACTTTTCAAATGTACCCTTCAGTGTTTAGACTATTTATCATGCCCAGAGAGCATGATAAATAGTCACACTGGGCATGATAAATAGTCACTTTACCATCATCTCGTATCAATGGTCAGTGGATCAAGCCCTCAGTGAGTTTGTTCTAATTCAGTGATTAACACCATACTGTTTTTTTTTTTTTTAAATTAGTCTCTTGGATAAAGCCGTTGGGCCACATCCTCATCTGGTATAAATAATCATAGGGGCAGGCACCGCTTTTGGGTCTTTGTTTGTACAGCCCCTAGCACAAAGGAGTCCCACTTATGGACCAGGACCTCAAGCTGCTACAATAATACAACCAATAATAATAATTATAAAATTGAAGTCATTATGAGGGTAGGCGGATCTGCATCACAAGTTTGATGGGGTATCAGGGATGTTTTGACTGTTGCTGGTGATGGTGGTGGTATGGTGTAATGCTGATATAAAAGGCTCAAAAGACAGGTGTGTGGTTGGAAGACAGAGTAGCAACTAATGACAAGCTAGACTGATGGTAGTTCTTGGCTACTATAGGCACTCAGCAAGCCTCTGATCAGTTTCACTGACTCACTGCCCAGTGGCTCCTTCAGGTTGTCAAAATTTGCAGAAATAGGGAGAGAATGCCCAGGACAGGACTGGTCTGTACTAGGAAAATTACCTACGGTTGGCAATGGGAGCAGGTACAGTGAAACTCGTGCTTAATATAGTTCAGTGAAGACACATACTGTTCATATTCTGCATCAATTCAATAAACATGGTTTCTGAAACAGTGATGAACTTGGCTTGTCCTAGTCTACATCTGCATTTGAGTCATGTTCAGCATTGGCTTTTCAGAATGGGTAATTATTTTAGTGTTGGACTAGATTTACAAAACCTCTAAAAATAGACACCTTATATTGCAGTATAGCATCAGCACGAGGTCTGAGGCCAAGTACTGGCATAAGATTATTAATTATTCACCTACAGAAGAGTATATGGACATGGATAGTAAAGGATATTGCTATGATCAGTATAACCCTCATTTATTTACACAACCAATTTGGGTACAACTTACCTGTACTGAACACAGATCTTTCGCTAAGACTGCAACCATGTTAAACAGCAATTTTTTCAGCTCAAAGTCTTCATAACTGTAGGTAAGCTTAAAACCTTTTACCAAAGGATTATGGCTTTTAACTGGGAAGGAAATTATAGCCAAATTACAACTAAAGCTAAACAAGAAATTCAAAAGATTATAATTAGGAAAAAAGCACTTATATTTCACATGTGCAATAATAAGACATCTTACCTTCACTAAACGTTGCTAATAGTATTAACTGCTTAGTAAATCCACTTTCCTAGCAGACATACAAAATAAATGTTTTAATTACATCATAGCTCATAATTTCATTGACATCAATGGCAGTTAGGCACATAAATACCTTTGAGGATCTGGGCCCTGAAAACTTCAGACATGAAATAAGTTACTGTAAAAGTGCAATGGACATTCTAAAATGGCTACTGGGAAAACAGGAAGTGTGAATTAAGTTCCAAATTATAAGGGCTATCCAGCAAGTGTGAAACTCTTATTCAAGTGTGAAACTTAATGTGAAACTCTTATTCAAGCAAAGATGAATTCCATAAAAGGAGAACATGCCTGACCAGGCCCCTAAACAACATCCAGCTGATTCATGTAATCAGGAATTTGTTTGACGAATTATTCGTTATATCATGACTATTTAGAATTCTAAATCTAAAACTATGAAACAGAGAGTAAAAGAATATTAGCTTATTTAAAACAACGAACCGTACAGCTCTCTCGTAAAAGCTATGAAATATTCCAGAAGAAGTAAACACACACTTCTTAGGCAACTTACGGTAATAAACTTACTCCTTAGATTTTCCAAACAATGAGTACAGTTTTAAACATAAGGCTCCCTGTAACAGGACCTTTCTGTTAAGCTTTGCAGTTATTTTTGTTTTCTCACTATCAAATCATCTTTATGTTATTGGGCAGGAGCTAACAGTGTTAAGGGTTTGAGTGTCTCTGAGGCATAGGGAACTACAGAAAGAAACAGAGTCTTCCTGGAAGGAAAGCCCTGAACAGCCAAAAATGAGAGAAAGAATAGGCTGAATTTAACAATACAACAAATCCCAAGAAAGTGGTAACTTTGGACTATATTCAGTGCATACAGAACAGGGTAGTTAATATGTCACCAGCCTATAAGGCTCAAAAATATGAATACTCACAATCATTGGTGCTCCAGGGTTTTCAGCTATGAGTGTGGCTATAACTAAGAGGTCGTTTCTTAGCTGGCGATCATAGTGACGGAAACCATGCATGAGTAAGTTCACAAACACTTCCTTCAAAGCACTTAGAAGAAAATGAAAGTCAGAGTTTTAGATTCCTTTTCGTATTCTATTTATGTGCAGCTCCTGAGTACATGAATCCCATTGCTACGTCAGACTTTTCAGTCTAGATTAATGTGCAGTTGCAAGCACCACAACTTCCCACGGTTTTTCAAAATTGATATTTTATATGTACCACTATCTAATTTAAGCATCAACTGCTATAACAGGCACAATTAGACACAAATCTTTGTTTTACAGGTGTTAAATTGAATTTATAAAGAGATGTCTATTTACTCAAGCAAAGGTATGCTTAACTGCATCTTGCTGTCTGATTAAAATATTTCCTTTAAAAACAGAAGGGCAAATCCTCGGTGAACGTCAACATGACTCCATTGACTAATGGAGCAATGGAGCTGAGGATCTGGTTCTCAGTCTTGTATTTTATAACATATCATTTACTACTAATTTTATAATACTGAAATGCTAAAAAAAAAAGTAATGCACTGCATTGATTTAAGGCCTGATTCTGCAGTTCTTTTCTTCTGCAGGATCAGGCCCAAAATAATTACTGCTAAACTGCATAACCTGAATTCCTCTTGTCTCGTCTCTCAGCATGTATCAAACAAAATGCCAAAATCCAGCAACATATTATTTTAGAACTACATATATTGCTCCAAAATTGCAATACTATTTTACATAATGGTTGATTGTACTTACTATATACATTCCAAGTTACTGAGCTGATTAACAATTTCTTCCTTTGACATGTTTTCTAATAAGTTCCATAGGATTTCTGATGAACGGAACAGTAGCTGTCCAGAGGGATCGGCATCATTTAGATGAGAACAGATTCTGCTGGCTGCTTGGGCTTTCATCATAAGTTTACAATTTACTCCTGGAATTAAGAAAGTCTGAATAATCAACTCCCTGCAGGTTGGTAATTGTTTTAGGTGTATATAAAGAAAAGCATATCTGAGATAACGAGATTGTTAAAAAAATATCCTATACTAACCAGACGTGGAGAGATGCTGTAGGGCTTTAAGTACCCATAACTTCTCAGCAAGTTGATTTTCAACCAATGCTAGAGACAACACTAGGGTTTCTGCTAAACCTCCCAATTCAGCCATCTGTATCTTATAGTTTGCACTTGTAGAGTGTAAACCTGTATGTACAATAGTTGAAAGTTACAACTATTTAGACAAGCATAATCACATATAATATTTAGCTTTCTTCAAAAAATGGATGAAATGTGAATTTCAGTAATTTTACTGAAAATTATCTAAAGTGAAACTTTTAACCAAGATCAAGACCTCATTGTGTTAGGTGCTATACAAACATATAGTAAGAGTTGGTTCCTAGCTTGAAGAGTTAGCAGTCTAACAGACAAATGGTGTGAGAGGAAACAGAGGCACAGAACAGTGAAGTGACTTGCTCTAGGTCACACAAAAAATCAGTGGCAGACGTGGAACAGAACCCAAGTCCCAGTCCAGTGCCCTAATTCTCTGGACCATGCTGCTGCTCATGATTAGCATATCTGTCTATCAGTCAGCATGACTAAATCCCATTGCTTAACATGACTCCTCAAGGTCATGTTGACGAAATTTGAATTGCCAACATGAGTTTTTTCCTTTGCCCATGCATACAGAAACACTACTGTGGTTCTTTTTGTAGTGTAGATGGGGACAGAAGTATTGAGATGAGCAGTTCACATTCTTACGTTCCACCTTATCAGGTAACAGAAAGTTAAGTTTGAGCAATTTTTAAAAGACAACTGATATTTTAGAGAAAAGGCCCATTTTTGTTTTTTTTAAAAGACGAGATTCTTGTAAAAATTCCCCTTATTTAGTACTAGTCAAACACATCCCTTCATTTCCTCATTGGGCAGAGGAACCACTTGCAATGATGATCTCTTCCATTAGCAGATCTGCCGGCAATATCTTGTCTGCTGTGAATGACCAAGGGCTCAATCCTTTTAAGTATTGAGCACTCTGGCCATGATCCAGCAAAGCGTCAACACTCTCGTGAGTAGCTCCATTTACTTCAGCAGGGTTAAGCATGTGCTTTGATCCTTTTGCTGCTTTGCCAGAGTGCTCAGCACCTTACAGGATCATACCTCAATTTAAACCCCAGTCTAAAGGAAAGGCAAAAACTCCAAGAATTTCAACACTTATTGAAGTAAATGGAACTACTCAATTATGTAAAGTTAAACATGTTTGCAGAATTTGGAGTAATACTTTTAAAAACTAAAAACAGATTGCTTTGACATTTCCAGCTTCCTGTAATTGGAGTGAGAGCACCAACCTGAGCTTTGCAGGCCACAGAAGCCAGGTAGCCTGCGACCAAAGTCACAGAGTCAAAGGCCATGTGGGACCATCAGATAATCCAGTTCAACCTCCTATATATCAATCACAGGCTACCTATACCACCCAGCACCCACGCACCAAACCCAACAACCATAATTAGAGCTAAGTATTAAAGCCCACAGGAGACTAGACTATTATGTGGCACTGGTAGAAGATTAAGGGGTACCAATGTCCGAGGTCCCCACCATGGCAAGGAAATGGCCAGTTACTGTAAGCTTCCTAAATCATAAAACCCAGGAAGAGGAGACAATGCTTCCGCTCTAGAGGTTATATGGCCAAACCAAGAATTCTATATTTTTTCCCCACTTCCAGCCCCAAAGCCATTCACTCCTTTTTCCCTTATCCTCCATGTTTCAGAATCCTCGTGGCTCTCCCCACAATCATTTGTACTGTTTCACCCTAGCCCCCCAAAATGTTATAATAAACAATGTCTAACTAAATTAATTTTGCATATATTGCCAGATTAGACAGATACATTCAGTGCATACACATGGATAATTTAATTTTTAATATTTTAAATGACAAAATATATAATCTTCAATAGGAATGTATATAAATGGCACATTCTCCAATGCGGTCTATTTAATTAAGGTAATTATGGCACTTATTTATCTGCGCAAATAAAAATTCTTAACTGCAGTCAGAGCTGAGTGCAAAGAGTCATTTCAGAGTAGATGACAGATCACATACATTTCATTGTTTCATTCTTGCAAAACTTTAAAATTGTGTATTTTACCTGCAAGCTGTTTGTTTGGTGGCTCTGGATGGTAAAAGCTAATGATACACTTACAGATTTGTATCCTCACTTGAGAGCTTGGCACCCTCATCAAGTAACCTGTAGGAAACAGGCAAATTCTGATTTGCAATTTTTACAAGATAGAATAGTTTAAAAAATGTCATGATTCCTCCTACTTATATTTTCTTGTACTACACTGAGTAATGTGTGTCCCTTCTTACTGTTTATACCCTGTATATATTTGTGTTCATTCCTTATGAGGGTAACCATCTTGGGCCGGTATTAACTTATCCCAGGTTTGACTATAAATACCTGAGACAGGATTCACTGCCACAGAGGGGAAGGAAGTGGTTTTGGGAAAATGGCCTGGGGTTTATAAAGAAGCCTATTCTGTTGCCCTTTGTTTTACAGCCTGAGTCTGGAGTTCCCTGAGTAAGGTGGGCTGGAACTCCCCCCTCCCCAGAGTGGTGAGGGATTAGGCCAACTCAATGGTTCCAGATAGTTTCTCTCAGAACAAAGAAAGCAGGATTACTAATATGGCAGCTGACAGCATGGTTGCCATATTAGTAATCCTAGCGTCTGGTGAGGCACAATGGCATAAGGGGAACATATAAAAAATACCTTTTCAACAAAATAGGGAGAGAACTGGAGAGAGCCATGCTGTGGAGATAGTTTAATTGGGCATGCTCCCCAAGAGAGACTGACTTGCTTTCTCTTTTAATTTTGTAATCCTCCATTTTGTAATAAGTTTTGGGGCAGACACCACCAAAGAGGGTCTGAAACAGAGACTGTGGGTTTACTTTGCTATCTCTTTGGATAGATGAAAATAAAGACCTCCAGGCAGGAGAACTTTCTATTCCCAGGTTCCAAGGATATTCCTTTTTGTTTGACCTGTCAAACATGGCCTTTTGCTCCACCTCTCTCTTGCTCAAGTCTTCCCACTTGCTGACCTGCTATTCGTCTTCTCATTCCCGTCTCTATTGGACAGTCAAGACCCCATGCTCTTTTGACCCACAGAGATTGTGGTGGTCTTGTTCTTTGAAAAACTCAAGTATAATAGTTAAGATACTCAAAGCAAAATTAAATCAGCCAGTGGATCAGGCTACAGGAGTAATACTGGTTTATTTCTTGAGCTCTCCTGGGCTAACTCTGGTGGGTAGCCTCTCTCACTAGGCAGAAAGAAACCTCATTGGCTAAGCAGCCAATTAGGATTCTCCAATATTCTGACAGCTGCACAGATGAAGTTCATAGCAAAGTAGAAATGCTTCTGAATGCTGGGAAATTCAGAATGTTGACTGACTCAGGAGGTAGCAAGAACTTGTAATTATATGTACAGTAACAAAAATCATATAAATTCTAAGCTACAACTGAGAAGATAATTGTGGTTCTTTTTATTATCCTGGAGGGCATTGCAGCACAGCAATCTAACTTACCCAATTGTGCAATTGATTCTAAAGTAACTGGGGTGTAGTTTACTTCATCAGATAATTTCTTCTTTAAAAATGGTAACCTGCAAAAATTGAACAAGCAAGTTATTATAATTATCCTTAGAACACAGCAGAAAAAATAGATTAATCAAAACATGTTCATGTTGGTGCCAACATCTGATAAAATATTGATTTTTCCATGTTCTATCCTATGAAATTCCTTGAAGATGTCTTGGAAAAACTGTCCTCAAGTATATTCTTTGCAGACACTGATCCCAGAACAAAATGTTTACTTTCATGATCTAGCAACTCATTTTTTGGCTGGTAGAAGTAAATGCCTACAGGTATCATTGTAGTAATTCAAATTTGGTAAACCAGGAAATAATCCCAGCAAACAGATGTCATTTAAGTATGGAAGATTAAGCTCAGTAACTGGGGTGACATCAGTCATATACCAGAAGCAGGCTATGAATAGACATGCTCACCACAGATGGGGAAAAAGGAACCGATCCCTAGGCAGGACAGCTAGCAATGTGGAAAAATAGAACTATTAGTTGTATTTAGGCTACTTGGAGTCAGATTATCTCTTTAAACTGGGGTATTGTTTAGGTAAATTCACTCAGATACCATGAGCACAGAGTTTATGTAATAAATACATGCTCTAAAATTGCCCTCATATTCAATTAAATATTCAGATGTTATGCTCCGTTCATGACATAGTGCATGCACAGCTTTGCTGTAGGTTTTCTGGAGAGGGGTTAGGAAAGGGAAAGATCCCCTGTTGGTATCAGCAGCAGAGCCAGAAGAAAAGAAGGGAGAGAGAAAATAATGGGACAAATGGGGAGAAAGAGACAGAAACGGTGAGAAAGAAAGAAATGTGAGCAAGATAAGCAACAAAAAAAAAATAAAGGTAGTGGTGGAAGAGAGGAAAATTGTAGGAACGACAGGACCAGCTGCTAAAAGGAACTTCCAAGTAACACCTATTCTAATTATTGGCTTCTCCTCATCTGTAAAAGCACTGAAGTGTGGAAATATCCCTATCAGACAAAAATTAAAGCAAAGAACTGGGGTCCAAAGCCATATCCATACATTCACTGCAGAAGCTAGTATTATTTCTGAACTCTACAATAGGTGAAAATGTACTTCTCACTTGAACTGATACTATGTTGTATGGACCTTACACCTTCACTGCAAAGTTTGTCATGTTGCTGCCATACACAGAAAAAACTTGAAAACTTCATGATGTATTCTCTCATTAACCACCGTGGGGCAGCAAAGCAGCACAATTAATTATGCTCAGAGAAGTAAGAAGTTCAGTTGCAATGTTGTATCACTGCTATATTTATCAGCTGAAAATGAGCGATCAAAAAAGTTAAGGGGAAGTCTTCTGTATAATCATTATTATGGCTGCAATTTTCAAACCAAAAGGAAAGTACGGACACTTCATTCTGATTTGAAAATAATGTAGAGTAGTATGGCAATGAAGATGTTAAAAAGCCCTCACAATTAAACGTTAAATTCTAAAGTAGATTAAAATCAATAAAACTAAAACAAAACCCTTAAATTGTTTTTGTATTCCACCCCCTCCCCAATAAACTGACCTAAAGCTGATCACTTCATAAAGCTTACCTAAAGTTATTAAGGTCCCTTCGCTTCATCTCAGGTTTTTAACTCACCAGGAGAACATTTTGAAACAACAAAACACACCTTAACAAGATTTATTGTTTAATCTCTTGGGGGCCAATAGTCCCAGAACACCCTACTGCAGGCAATGAGACACCTGGGCATCCTGCTTTCTGGTATCCAGGGGTTAATTATAATACAGTCCTGAGTGTAGCAATAGGTAGTTCTACAGTCACGGAACTACTAAAAACTGTCTTTTTGTGTCTACAGCAATCATACACAAAGAAAATCAGTTTATAAAAGGGAAAGAAGGGGAAGCAGTGTATGCCTACTCATCTCAGAGGGGTGTTGTAAAAATCACTTAACATTTGTATAGCACTTATATAAGTCCTCAGTGCTATTTATTACTAAAGACTGATGTACTTACCCACATAATTTAAGAATTTCACATGTAGGCTCTATGAAAGCCTCTTGGTCCTGAATTTTTTCTGCACATAGGTTAAGAATTTTAAATATTTGTGCTAAATCCTTAAGAGGCTTTTAATGTTCAATAATTAAGGAAATTAGACTGTTAGAACTCCTGAGAATGAGAAAAAAAAGAACTTATTTCTTGTAATATACTTTATTTTCAGAAAGAAATACTCTAGTCCAACACAGTCAGATTTGGATAACTAAAAATTAGGCATATAAATCCCTAACTATAAGTGGCCTGATTTTCAAATGTGTGAAGCACCTGAGCTTTCTTACCCAGTGAGATCAATGGGAGTTGTGGGCACTAAACACCACTGAAAAGTACGCCTAAATATGGGTTTATATGCCTAACTTTAGGCATTCAAGTTTGAAAATGTGAACCAAATACACATTTGTGAGGTAATCTTTATACCTAGTCTCACCTGTCATTTCTAGAAATGTGTTACATACCACTGGTACTGTTTATATATAAAAAAAGTGTCCAGCTAATTAATCTGGGTTTGGTTTTATTTAAATGTCACCTTATGCCCACTAGTCCTTGTTATTCTTATCCGCATTTCTTAAGTATTAATCAATATAGCATTTAGAAACCATATCTGTGCTGAGTTGTAAAAGCTGAAATTACATTTAAGTTTGTATAGCCTTTTATCTACATTTTTCTATGTTATTGCTTACTGAGATTTTTCTATTCTATTTTGAAGCAGGTAGCCCCAAGCATCGAAAGAATATTTCTTATCCAAGCAACCTTAGCAATGATAAGTGTGCATAGAAGGCCTTTTCTAAGCCAGTGATTAAATTATGAGTGAACCACTGCTGCTATCAGGTAAAGCTATACATCTCTGTGAAATGTAGCCAATGATAAGCTACTTTGCTGAAAAGTCAAAAATATCAAAAAAATATAAAATACCACATCTTATTTGAACTGTAGTTTCCGTGGAGGAGAAAAGAAAAAAAAAAGGATACAAGCCCAGTCTCATACTGCTTCATCACTTTCTTGAGAGTTTCTAGCTGTCTTTCCTCCTCATCATTCTTAAAAAGAAAAAATAAAAACCCTTAACTTTAAATTGCAGTGTGCCTTTAAAACCTTAAATGATCTTGTTCTATTCCCTTTTGAGTTCAAGTGCAAGTGGAAAAATAGATTGAAAAGGCACAAGATACTATGAAATTCTGAAAGTGTTCAGCAGCAGGATTAGTTTTTTGATCTAACTATATATTTTTAAATGCACAGAACACATTCCTATAATCTTGCAGAGTCTTTTAGTAATGGATATTTTGGTTGAACATGTGGGCTCACTGGATTAAAGCATCTGACAGCACTATAGGGTTGTCTGATAAGTGAAGCAGTATGCCATCACTATTGGTATAGTGCCTGTATGAAAGTATGGTATGGCATGGCATTTTGATTTTAAAATTAGGCATACTGATGTAATTAAAGATGCATTGACACAGGATAGATTTGTTCAGAAATGTTGTATTATATCTGAGGCATCACAAATTGTTGTTATGAAAATGTCTAATGCCACATTAAGTAGTGTATGCATCAGCCTGTTGTTCTTTGTCTGCCTTCACTGGCAACTTCTGTTTTGGACTCTTGGTCAGTACGATAGGCAGCAGTCACAACACACCAACTGTCAAGTTTTTGATGGGCATCATACAAAGGAGAATTTTAAGGAGGGATTTGAAAGAGAATAATGAGGTAGCTTTGTAAATGTTTAGGGAGAGTGCCTACAAAGCATATGGGGCAGTGTGGAAGAAAGCTTGTTTGAAAATTTAACACGTGGTGATGGAGACTGGTGTCATTGGCCAACTGGAGGTGAGCGTCGACAACTTGATAGCATATGAGAAGCACTAAGTTGGTTAGGCATAAGTCCTGATGGGGCTTAGAAATGAAAACAAGCAGCTTAAGTTTGATGCAATGAAGAAAAGAGTCAGTGGATGGATGCAAAGAGAGGAATTACATGGTCAAGGTGACGAACTAGAAAGGTGAGCTTTGCAGCAGCACTCTGAATGGGTACGAGCCAAGCAAGATTGTATTTGTCCTCTTCGTCCACCTAACCACTGCCCACTACTACTGGAAAGATAGTGGATTAAATGGACAAGAGTTCCACTCTGGAGTTGCAGTTCCCATTATCTGTACTCCTACTGAGGTGATCCCTCCTGCATACAAGCCCCTAATTTTTCCATTCTTCTGAAGCACCATTTTTGATACCGACCAGTTTTTTAATAAAGCTCAGATTCTAGAACTGTCCAAATTCTCTCCTTTGCTACAGTTCCCATATCTTGCATAAAATCCCCTTTTGCAGCCAAGAATCTCTCAATGCCAGCACTGTATAGGCCTGGTAAAGGGGCAGTGCTGGAAAAGGGACTAAGGGTATGTCAGGACATGTCAATAGTGGCACTGTACAACACTCCACTGTGGCCATTTTGGGCTCCTTTGCCACTAGGCAAGGCTAATTTAGAGTAGCCAAGGAGCTGCTCTAAATTAGACCAGCAGTTGTTTCAACCCCACCAGCCCAGAATCTGAAGGCCTCCTTCCCCATGTTGCACCTATGTGTGCTTTGCCTCCTGGAGGTGCAGCACACAATCTCACAAAAAATATTTTTATGAAGATCATGCACAGCTTACTCTTTCAGCTGTATATCATAAAGAAAAGAGAGAGAAAAAAGACTAGCTCTTCTTAGATTTTTTAATCATCAATTTGATATGTTCCATGAAGCTGTTGCTTAAAGACTATAAATTATTATGCTTTTACAGTCACAGGGAACTTTTATAATTCTTGTGTATTTGATTTGTCAAATCTTTCTACAGAGACCAAAAATAGTTTTTGAGGTCCAGACTATAATTGCTACTGTTTTTCTGTGTGTCTATTTAGTCCCATTTGTTCTTGACTCCTGAGCTTTATAAATGTTCTCTCTCCTCCAATTCAAGCCCCTAGAGAAATGTTAGCAGTTAATATGGGCAATTACATGCATGCTGACAAGCTTTAAACAATTCTAGATGTTGTAACTGCTTTCTTAGTGTTGGGTTTCACAATCTAAAGTTGCCATCTTGGACAGTCAATTGCACACCAACACTGTGTCATTTGCCCACCTGGATTCTATAATCTACACATTTGCAACAATTTTTTGTGAAAGTCCATATTTAGGCACATGAATGAATATTTAACATAAATGTTCATGGGTACCATTGCTCCTTGACACTGAATATCTTCAAAGAAAGACTCATTTGTAATTCTACCAGTATAATTCTTCCACTTTGGGGATTTGTAGTCCTGACCACTGGGGCTCAATATCTGGCTATCTTAGTTTTATTTGTGTATTTAATTGTAACATGTATTTTATTATTACCCTTATAAAATGTATCACAAGCCTTTTTCCTCATGTTGTACTTACCGAGTTGGAATCTTCAAGTAGTTTGATGACACGATTAAGGTCCACAGACTTCAACTGAATACACCACAAACAAATACAGCTCTTAATTTTTTTTCAATATTTAAAAATGCTAAAATTGAACAATGTTAAATATGAACAAATAAGGACCTAAACTTTGAGGCTATAGTTCTAGTGGGGGGTGTGAGGGATATCATAGATAATGAGACTCAGGCCTTGTCTACACTGCAGGATAAGTTGATGTAAGTTACGCAATTTTAGTTACATAATTTAATTTACATTACTGAGGTGTCTACACCGTGCTATGTCAACGGAAGACACTCTCACATCGATATAGCTTCTGACGCTTGTTGAGGTAGAATACTGAAGTTGACAGGAGAGTGCTCTTCCATCTTCACCAGACCTGATAAATCGACGCTGCTACATTGATTGCAACAGTGCTGATTTAGCCCACAGTGAAGACAAGCCCTGAGACTTTAGTGGTTTCGAAGCTACAATAATAATAATAAATAATAGTAATAATTCAAAATATAGAGTTTTCTTTTGATTTATATAAATGCCTGGATAGGAGTCCCAGATTTCCATTTGCATTCCCTCTACCCATACCACCTCCACAACCTATCCCTTTCCACAATATTACTTCCTAGGCAGTCATTTCCCCTTTTGTATTCATTGAGTTTGACGCCAGAAGAGACGACCAGAAAAAAAAAAGTCTAGTCTGACCATCTGCACATCACAGGCCACGAAACCCCACCCAGTTATCCCTGGATTAAACTGACGTGTCACAGCTGTTATGAGACTAAACTAGCCTGTGCCACAAGCCCCTACAATGGCAGGGAATTGATTTGGTGATACACACCCAGATGCAGCACTGAACCAATTTACACGTGCTTCAATCTTCATCACAACCACACGAACTAGATTTTTTTTTAATTGAAAAGTCCACTTGGGACGAGCAGGAACCTTCCGTGGGCAAATGCCATCCCCTTGTACAAAAGCCCAGCTTTCATTCAGTCAAAACAAGCAACAACGTACACGGATTCAGTACTGTCTGTCTGTCTTTCTCCGCCACCGAGAGCCCCCTCACCCCGCCAACCCCCTTCCTTGGCTGTGCTGCAGCTCTGATGGCGGTGGGGTCTCGCGGCTGCTGTTCAGGGCCGGGTCGGGTTCCTGCTGCTGCGGGGGAAAGCGAGGAACAGCAGCAGAGGCGGGAGGACTCACAGCTGAGGAAGGGGAGAGGCCGCGAGACCGGCCGGTTCTCCCTGTCCTGGTGCCAGGGCTAGCAGGGGCTTCCTAAGGGCAGCTACAAAAGGCGCCTCCGCACGCAGCAGGGCGCACGGACCATCACCCAGGAGACGAGGTGGGGACGGGGAGTGAAGGGGACTGGGGGGTGGTGGGGGCTGATTGGATCATTCCTCCTCCCCCCAGTGACCGTGCTTCGCCCCCGGCCCGCTCCCCTGGACCGCACTGTCGGTGCCGGTCACCCTGGGTCGCGCCCACCTGGCTGGTCCGCAGGTCACTGTCCGAAGCCAGCTTCGGCCTGCGCTTCTCCCTGCCGGCCAGATGGGACAGGGCTGGGGATGGGGCCGGGGCGACTTCGGACCCGGCCGGCGAGGACATCGATGCGGTGAACGTCGGGGTCAGTGCAGGGCTCGTGCAGCAGCCGCCACCTCCCTGCTCCAGCGCCGGGGCACCAACACAGGCCGGGCTCCGTTCCCATGGCAGCGGGGGAAGCCGCCTACGGCAGCCCCAGGGGGTCCGAACAGCTGCCAGGGCGCGTTCGAACGCGCGGAAATCAGAGCAAAAGCTCCCCCTAGTGGCCGGCACAGGGAGAGAACTGGGGGGAAGGCTGCCACATCCCCCCCGCCCCAGCAATTCCCTCGCTCACAGCACTTCCCTCCCCACCTCAACCCTCTCGCTCACAATGCCTCCCCCTACACCTCAACCCCTTCCCGGGTAGCCTTCTCCCTCACAGTGCATCTCTCCACCTCAACCCCCCTCACAGCATGTCCCCCTTCCCCTTCCCCTTCCCCTGCAAGGCGTGGCTGGGGCTGTGTCAGACCCACTCCCAGAAACCTCACCCAGCTGCAGTAGGTACAGCATCCTCCCCTGGTTCCTGCCCCCAGTGCTCCTCAGCTGCAGGGGGAGTGGTCACTGTACTGGGAGGTGCTCTCCCATCCACTCACCACCTTGCCTCCGACCTCCCATGCCCAGATACCTCTGCCAAGCCACCCCATATGCCCAGGATACCCCTAGCCCTCCATACCCAAACCCCACCCCACTGAACCTTGAAACCTGCATCTGGAGCCCCCTGCACCCAGATCTCCTGCCTCTAGACCCCCACTCCTGCACCCAGACCACCTCCACTGAGCTCCCTGCACTCAAACCTTGACCCTGAGCCCCACCCCTCTGCATCCCCCTGAGCACCCATATCCCCGTGCCACTGACCCCCAACTAACTGCATCCAGACCCCCACCCCACCAAGCCCCACTCCCTCAGCACCTAGACCCCACTGCTGAGACCCCCACACCTGGACCCCTCTGCTGAACCCCAACCGCCTTCACCTGGAAGCCTCTGCAGAGTCCCATTGCACCTACAACGCCCCCCCCCATGAGCCTCTGTGTATCCAGATCCCTGCACGCCTAGAACCCCCACTGAGCTGCCTGCACCCAGATTGTCCCACATAGAATCCTCTCACCCCACACCTGGATCCCCCCACACTTGGATACTGCCTGGTTGAACCTGTCTGCCCCACCCCTGGCACAGAGGGGCAGGGCCCCAGGGTGTTTCTGGGGTAGGCCCAGGCCTTGTGCTGTGTCAGGGTGCAACTTCATCACTGAGTCCGTGTCCTGGGGGTGAGGGTTGGGGGAGCTGCAGGGTGATCTCCCACCTTTGTGCAGCCAGTGGCCTGTGCTTCCCACTGCCATGCTGCAGCCTGTGCATTTATTTATTGAAAAATAAAACTTGCAGAATTTTGAAATATTGTGTGCAGAATTTTTAAAATTGTGGTACAGAATTTTTAATTTTTTGGTGAAGAATGCCCTCAGAAGTAATACTGTGTCCCTCCACCTCCACTACATATCACTGCCATGGCAACCCCCTCACAGTGTGTCCCTCTGCCTCCCCTACACATCACCCCGCCCACACATGGTCCCCCTCACACAGCCTGTTCCTCTGCCTCCGCTACAGATCAATGCCCCAGCCACACATGGCATCCCCTCACACAGTGTCCCGCCGCTTCCTCTACACATCAGCCTCTCCCCGCACACTCTCAGAGGGCTTGTCTACAGTTGACAGTTATTACTGATTAAGTTAATATGTGAATTTAAAGGACAGTAGCTATTCCGAAATAAGAATGTCAACATGGGGACCTGTTCCTGTGTAACAATAATACCCAACTCTTATATAATGCTTTTCATCAGCAGATCTCAATGCTCTGTGGAAAGGTGGTCAGTATAATTTTCTCTGTTTTACAGATGGGGAAACTGAGGCACAGAGGTGACGGGACTTAGACAAGGTCACCCAGTTGGCCAGTGGCAGGAATAGAATGCAGCTCAGTTGGCCACACTCTGTAGACAAGCTCTGATAGATTCTGAAACTACAACACCCCCCACCCAACACACACACCTCTTCTGTTGTGTATATTTCCTACACTACAGACACCTCTACCAAAACCTTTAGACCACATACACTAATAGAACTGGACATGCTGTACCAAATTTCCCCTCTCCCCCACACTAGCATCCCCCTACTTTCCATGACACTTTCTGGAATCCGGGAGTCTAGCCCCTGCACACAATAATGGAGCTGGGGCCCTGACTCTTGGCAAACCTCCCGCCATACTGTGCCATGCACCCTCCACTACACAATCCTTCCCACTACCTGCACTAACAGGACTGGTTGCCTTATTTATTTTTCATTAACTATCCAATTAATTAAATTCTTTTTCCAGTCTGTGAATTTTTTCATGCCTTTATCCAGATTCTCTCTCATTTTCCTTATTTTTAACTATTTGGTAGATAATTTGGACAAATAATGTTCAGTCTGTTAGGTGTCTGCCATGTGCTCACGTCTACTGCTCGGTTATTGTGTGGTTATTCACTTCAGTTACTTGGTACTGTCCCTGACTGGATGACTGCAGCAGAATTCCTCATGGTGCATCATGAATACCCTTATTTCCATGCAAATGTGGTTATTTGTATGGAGAACAGATATTCTCCAAACGTTAGTAAACATATCCATTTGGGTGTATGCATTAAAATAGGCCAAACATAGTTGAACTGAACAATGTTTTTGTAGTATTCAGCCTGCTGTACAGCTGGGTCCCTGCATACTGTACCACTCCATCACCCAAGCACCATATGCACACCTCCACATTACAAATACTTCCCCACCAGATAAATTACAATCCATCCCTTGCATTCCTTCACCTCATACAATGCACAGACTGCACTATGCCCAGCAAATCTCCTTTAAAGAGACAAATGCACAGCAGCTTGTTGCTTTAACTGGAGTTAATAATCACTTCAAATCAAACACAGTTCAGGTTGATTTAGAATAAAAGTAAAAAGTTTATTTAACAAAAGAGCTAGGTTTTAAGTGAGTTTAAGTAAAAGGACAAACACAAAACTGTTACAAGCAAATAAAAGTAAAATATGCTTTCTAGTGGCTAAGACTTAATTCAACAAGCTATAGTCAGGGCCGGCTCCAGGCACCAGCTTACCAAGCAGGTGCTTGGGGCGGCCACTTTGGAGAGGGGTGGCATGTCCAGCTGTTCGGCGGCAATTCGGCGGAGAGTCCCTCACTCCTGCTCGGAGCGAAGGACCTCCCACTGAATTGCCACCCAGATTGCGATCGCGGCTTTTTTTTGGTTGTTGTTTGGCTGCTTGGGGCGGCCAAAACCCTGCAGCCGGCCCTGGCTATAGTCTTGGTTCAAGGTAGATTTCTTACTTTTTCTTTCCAGCCAAGACTAACTTTCTCTCAGTTAGAACCTTCCACAGAAGTACTAGTTGCTGGCTTCCCTTGTCTTCCTAGGGGAAAGGTCTTTGTCTAAGCAGGTTTGACACATATATTCGGTTCCCAGAGACTCTAACCGCCTTGGTTGACTCATCTTTCTCAGCTTGAAAGAGCTCTGGCTCCTTGTGTCTATCCAGTGATGGATGCCAGGATGGCTGCTTCTCTCTCCATATATCTTCCTAAACTCACTGTTTTGTCCCAAGACTCAGGATAACCTTATGCTCTTCTTCCCTTCTTGTGGACTTCCCATCTCCCTGCTGATTTGTATATAAATGGGGCTTCCATTGTTTTGTTTCCATAGTGCTACCTTTCTTCCTGACTGAGGAAAAACCTCACAAAATTTAAAGCATAATATCAGTGAGTATCCATTTTTTCTCATATATCATTAATACATACATTTCACAATGATATTAATCACCAGTGTGTCATTAGCTTTTAGAAAAGACTTTACCTGATACACTTTTATAATACAGCAATATTGTATACTGTCAGTTGATTCAATTACTTTTCATTTGAAGTTCAGACCCCTGCAAGAGGCTCTCCCCCACACTGGCTTCATTGACAGCTTTGTTTACTTTTTATGTAAATATACCTTTATTGTCTCTGCAGATGACCATGCTCATCAGACAAACAAATAAACATCCCTTTGTCTAAGGCAGTACTCCTGTTCTGGATCTTGGGGACAATGATAGATGACCAGAACCAATGCTCAGGCACAAACAGGAATGGATACTCAGAAACATGCCAACAACTATGGACTGACTTGACCAGCTAGCTTTAAACTAAAGAGATCCTCTCCTGCACATGTCTGTCCTGCTCAGTCTGTCTCTCAATTTACTCTTAGTTTCTCTGAGTCCTGGCTTCCCTCCATCCTTCTGGTTGCCCCCTCCCCTCACCCTGCTTCTCTCAGTTTACTCACAGACTCTGTTTCTCTTGATCTCTCTCTCCCTTAGGCTCTCTGCTGCCTGCCTCTGTCCCTCAACCATCTCTCCTCTTCTCCTCCAACTGTCACTTCCCCTCACTCTGAGGAGAGAGGCCACCTCCTCTCACGCTCTCAGAAGGAAGGGCTACCTCCTCTCCATAGAAAAGGGACAGTGCATTCACCCCAAACACACCCTAAATCATGTATCCCTATCCAGGGTCCAGTCCTTTTATCTTATTTACATCTGGTTCCTCCTTTCTTGGAGGGGAGTTCAAAAGATCCCAGACAAGTCCCACCCCCTTGCTACAGAGATGCTGCACCAGCATGCCCCCTCATGGCCAGAGTGGTATTTCAGTAGCTTTGCCTCAGTTTCTCTATGTCCTTTCTGGCTCAGTCTGGCCATTGGTGTGACTTGGCCTCCTGGTCAGGCCACATAGCAGAATCCAATGTCTTTTGGGGCCTGAGGATCTCATTTAAAGTCCGAGGAAAAACAGCATAACAACCAAATCATCAGCCCAGGTGGGTTCAGCTGTTAGTCTCCTCTTCTTTGCAGCGTGGCCCCAGCTGCAATAAACTGTCCCAACATCAGCTCTAGTTCTTGGGCTTCAATCTCACTGCCCAGGAGCTGGCACACCCAGGGTTTTCCACAAGGCTCTAATCCCTGATCAGTTCCTGCTAGGCTCCTGTCATATGATCAGGACATGGGCAATTGTACCTGGTAATTGGAGCAGAAGTCAGGCCCAACAGTCAGAGCAGGCGTTGGTAGCCAGGAATCAGAGCTCGGGGTCAGAGCCAGGGGTCAGAACTGGGTTATTTGGAGTGAGGCAAGGTAGGGGCAGGTTTGGGGCTAAGGCTAGAACAAAGCAGGAGCTAAATCCACTATAGGCAAATACTATATATATACTAAATACTGAATAGCTGCCAAACTACTGCTGATGCTAGGTTTAAGAGCTGGTCTGCTGTCTCTTGCAACCAATCAGCCAGTATAGTCAAACAGGCAGCCTACTACAGGCCAGCTGTGCTCATTAGGGGTATGTTTACATAGCAAAGAAAAACCCACAGCTGGCCTGTACCAGCCAACTTTGGCTCACTGGGCTGTTTTGTTGCTGTGTAGACTTCCAGCCTTGGCCTGGAGCCTGGGCTCTAGGACCCTGTGGGGTGGGAGGGTCACCTGAGCCCAGAAGTCTACGCAGCAATGAAACAGCCCTGCAGCCTGAGTCCTGCAAGCCTGAGTCAGCTGGCATGGGACAGACATGGGTTCTTCTTTGCTATGTAGACATACCCGTGGTTGCCCGGAGACTGGCTCTGCTGTAAGCCCTGCTTTCTGACAGCTCCTTGCCCACCACAGACCACTTTGTCTACTCTACTTCCCCCACCAGCCCCCATTGGTGGGCTTGCTTCCTTGTAAATCTAATCCTGCACAGGTGTAGCAAGGTGGGCCAAAAGAACGGAACAGAGTACCACAAGGTCCTTAAAGGGGCAAGCCACCTTGTTACAGTTAAAAAAGGTATGGTTTCCCAGGGGTGGCAGAATGGGGGTGGCAGGTGCTAGTGCCCTGCAATGGAAATATTGTAGGGGCTGCCCCTATGTAAACTTGTGCATGCCCAGGGCCAGAAGTGAGAGCAGGAGCTGGATGGACTGAAGGAGCCACCCCGGGGCCCAGGATTGGCTGAGGAGCAGAGATCAGGACCCAGAGGGGCTGGAACAGGCCTGGGAGCAGGTAGGAACTCCCAGAACCCTAATTCTCAGGCTGGCTTCCCCACACCCCCCCCAAGTCTCAGTACTTCTCCTCTAGGGTTGCCAACTTTGGTTGGATGAATTCTTGGAGATTTCATCACATGACATAATCTTTAATTAAAGATTAATCTTTAATTCCTGGAGTCTCCAGGAATTAATCCTGGAAGGTTGGCAACCCTACTCCCCTATTCCCCATCCCATTCCTCTGCCTCCCCCCCATTCACAGGGAGTTTCTGCCCCCACCCTCTGAGGCTTCCTGTGCTAGGGTTAGGATTATAAAGGGTAGGACTCTCTAGGCCGGGGTTAAGGTTAGAAAAGTTAAAGCATCCCAGGCTAGGGTTAGGGTGACAAAGGGACACTCCTTGGTAGTCGTAGCTTGGAGATTGCTCTAAATTATGCTAGGAGAGTGACCTGGAATAGAGTGGACCTGGCTTTAGGCATGCAAAGGCCAATTTTACACCCTTCATCCCTGAGCTGCACTGTGAATTCTTCAGCTATTATATGGGATTTGGGCTATAACTCAAAGGTTGTTTTTTTATTGAACATTTTTATCTATATTTTCCTCATACAGATTATCTTGATAATGCTTACAGGTTTGCAACTCATTTAACCTTGGATAAATCTGATGATATGAATTTTTTTGGACTGTTGTCCAGGCAGTCAATCCTGTGCTCTGTATGCTGAACTAAACTTTCTGAATTTCAGAAATAGATCAAAAATACACCGGAATATTACAGCTTTAACTGTGTATGGTTTGACTTCCAAATGTATGGAAACCATATGTAAATTGGGCAGCATTTTCTGTACATTATAAGCTTAGGTCATGAGACATTTACTGGTTGAGTGTTCCAAAGATCACACTGCCAGGATTCATTTGCTCTCACTGCAACTTCTTAATGAATCAAGCTTTTTTACATGGGATGAAAGCAACATTGTACAGGGCTGACTCTAGAGGTTCTGCTGCTCTAGGCAAACATCAACCCCTACAAACCTGCAGTCAACCACACAAACATTTTATGAAATTTGCTATCCCAGACAACTGGCTTATATGGTAGAGCCATCTCTTTCACTGCAAATTGATAATAATTATCCTTTTTATAGTGTTTTGCATCAGAAAATTTTAATTCACCACATGCCACATACTTTACAAAGGTGGACCCTGAGAGGTTCCCGTTGTTACTGCACATAACTTTTCTGAGTGAGAAGACATTTCAGTGCGTTTTTCTTCTGAGCTCAATTTAAATTACATAAAGCAATGAGAGGCAGAATAGGTTAATAGGTAGGGCACCAGAGGTCTATGCCCAGCTCTGCTACTAATCTACTGTTGACCTTGCTGAGCAAGTGACTTTACCTCTCCGCGCCTTTATTTCCTTCCCACTCTTTGTCTGCTTTGACTGGAAGCTCTTCAGGGCAGGCACTGTCTCATGCTATGTATTTGTACAGCACCTAGCACAAGGGGGCACTGATCTCAGTTGGGGCCCCTAGATGCTATTGTGATGCAAATAACAAATAAAAGCAATCACTATAATGTATGAGAAAATGGTGCGGGAGTTGAACAAACTAGGGAAAAACAGACACCAATGGTGAAATTTTCATCAGTGAGACAGGCAGGGCACAAGTAGAAAGAGGTGTGAAAATGTAATTTTGGACATTGAACATATCAGACATCTGTTTCATTGTTTGTAAGAGATGATTTTGTATTATTTGTCAGATCTCTTATACAGAAAAGCAGCAACATGGGGAGGTTATACAAGTTAACATAAACTTGCCAAGTTCACTGATTTGTGCACAGGTGAAATTGTGACTCCATTGATGTCAATGGAAGTTAAGTTACTGACTTTAATGTGTCAGGATCACTCCAATGTATAATTTTTCTTTCCCTCTCTTGTCATAATTTTCCTTGAAACATATATAATGCTTCCAGAGAAGAGTGAGGGAGAGGAAAAGCTATTCATTTATTTTCCCATTGAAACACTCCTGCTTTTTCACACCCACAACCAAACAGGAAGAACACCAGCACTTGACAAACAAATTAAGCAGTCTCAATTTTGCCTCAAATGTTTGTACTTTGCTCCTGAAAAATGTACTGACTATATTGCTAGTATTACAGTATTCAGTTTGTGCAATTTGAAGAGAAGAGGCGTGAATACTTGTAATAAGGTATGGGGCAGCCTCCCGCAGTGTATTTTTAAAAAAATAGCTGTCATCCAGCCCATTCCAGAGGAAATGAATTTGTTCTTCAGAAGCATTTTTATGAGCCCCACAGCCATGCCCTCTCTACTAGAGGACATATTAATCAAAGCACAAATGCATGTTAAAGAAAGGCAAAATAAAAAAAAATAAGTTGAAATGTGAACAAGTCAAAATATTTGATATTAAGTTTTTATTGATCTTTGTGTAAAACAGATTCTATGGAAAAATATGTGAAAGCACTGCCAGTCATTTATAATAGCCCTGTTCATATAGACAACACAACAGTAATTGACAAAGATGGAGAACACAACTACAAAGAGGACTGTCAAGTAAGTATTGCACAGAGGAGACTCATAATATGTTCACTGTGAAACATTGTAAGCAAGGCATGAGAAACAGTATACAAAGATTACGGAGATCATTGTTTAAATTCGTTCAACGTGTCACTCATTTTAAAGGTAGCAATCTAGTTAACTGAAGCAGCATCATGTAGTGATAAAATATGATGATTTGAAAGTTACTTATTACATTTATAGGAAATACTTATAAGAACTACGATAAACATCCAATAAAGGCAAAACTTTTGTACTCAGAGAAGTACTGTTTGAAAAGCACTACTCATATGCCTCCGCTACCACTGAGTCTATTCACCTGAACTCTTGAAAATATCATATTGAAGAAATCAATCTAATATTTATTTGCATGATATTTCTGATGTTTGCTTTTATCAGACTTAGAAGAACTCAGGTTCCTAACTCTATTCATACATTGTGAAATTCATAGCTACTCGGGAATAAACAACAGCTGCCTTAACCGTTCTTTCCCATTAATGCTATTAGGGCTGCATTTATAGCTAATTACACATTGAACATGTACAAGATATTTTATAAGTGATTTACCAACAAATGAAAATACAGTTGCACGTTCTCATGTTGGCACATCACATGCTGTACAATGTTGGAACAAAATTCAGACATGGCACCAGTACACTGTAAATGTAACATTGTCACAAACTAAGTAAAGAACTTAAAATACAACCGAATCTCAAAATAATTTACCTATTAAAAATCAAATTTCAACAAGGTAATTTTTATCAACTTTGTATATAATAGCGATATTGAACAGAATTACACTGTGAAATTAAGCACAAATATGAAATATTTTTATGGCACTATATAATAAATTGTGGTTAAAAAATACCATAATCATCTGCAGAAAACAAAGAACATGTTCCAAAATGTCATTCCAATTATTTACTGCAGAGAAATGTGCATTTACTGATAGAATGTGTGCAATATTGCATTATATGTTAAGTGGTATTTTGTTATTATGAAATATGGCAGGGGTGGCCAAACTGTGGCTCTTTTACAGTTAATGTGTGGCTCGTGGAGCCTCCCACTCCCTCCCATTCTCCACCTGACTGTGGGGTGGGGGAGCTCAGGGCTTCTGCCTTGTGGTGGGGTGGTAGGACTAGGGGCTTCTACCAGTGATGACTGGTGCCAGCTGAGAGTGGGGGGGCACAACTTAAATGTTTGCCCCCACCAGCAGCTTGAGTCACGCCCCCCCAGCACCCTCTCTTTACCCTCAGTGGCCCCTCCCTGCAGATCCCAGGCGTTAGCTCTGAGTGGACAGGCAGCAGCAAACAGCTGGGAGCTGTAGGGAGGGAGTCCAGTGGCTCAGGGCCGGGGATCAGGACTTCAGCAGGAGCAAAGCTGAAGCCCTGAGCCCTGGCAGTCGCAACCTAGCTCTCGAGCTTTTGAATACTGTCATATGTAGCTCAGCAGGTCAGTAAGTTTGGCCACCCTTGGTGGCAAGGAAGAGAATTCAGTTGTTTTCATACTATATAGGACATAATATATAGGATATCCCTACAATCAATAAATGGTGAATGCAATGTTGTATAAAAATATATCATTCTCAAAGTTGGTTGTTGAAGTTATGCACCTAAATCTATATTTAGGCACCTAAATAATGGAGATGTCTAACTGCAGGCAACCAACATTGAGAATTTTGACTTTAGAACTTGATCCTGGAAATCTGGACTCACAGGAGAAGTCCTTATGCAAACAGTTCCGTAGAAATCAATGGGATTAACCACATTAAGAAAGATTTCTTACATGAATAGACATTGGCAGGATCTGATCCATAATATGTGCCATGCAAGACCTTGTCATTTTACTTTCAGAATTCTTGCTAAATAGAATCAATCTTTACAATAAAGTAAATTACAAAAGATTTAATAGCAAGTCAGCTTGTTACTCCAGTTAGAAATGAATACATAGGCTAGCTGGGTACACTATTACATATATAGCACAAATATTTCATAAAATTTCTTAATTTAGTTGATCCAAAAATATAAGCTATTTCTTCACAATTCAATATTTCAACTTTCAAGACACATAAAATAAAAAGCACATATTTATTTCCCATACACACGGTTGAAAACCCCGCACCAATCCATGACAACATTTTAAGAAACGTCATGTGGTCCAGATTTACCATGAGTTTAAACATTCTTGAAATGAGTTAATCGTGAAATGATCTAATTACTTTTTACGTATGTTAAGCAGCATACTACATTGTATGATTTTTTCCTGTTAGAACTAAGTATTTCTTTTTGCATAGGAATAAGGATAAATATAGTGCATCACACACCACAGAACAGATGGACTAAGGTGGCAATGCACAGTTGCTACTGTATTTTAATAATGCAACAATATTAATACTGTATTAGTACTACAGCAATATTCCTAAAACATCAAACAAGATCTGGAAAGTTCTAGGGAAGATGAATTTTAGTTGGCATTTCTATATATTATGATAAAATTAATACAAACATATTAAATATTGAAATAGTAATAGTCACAATCAGTAATAATTTTAGCTCAGTTGTACCCATGGAAATTCAGTGATTTCAATAGGGCTGCTGGAGTAGAACTGGGAGCAGAATTTGCTCCATGGCATTTACCGTATTCTGAGTCTTCAGGACGTCATACATTCCAATATAAGTTAGAAATACTATTCTCTTAGGGCAGAATTCATCCCTCCCAACACAGTAATTGGGTTTTGTGTGGGGAACTAAGACACTAAGTGACAAAATCCACCTACCCCTCTTTACAGCTTGGTATAGTGGCTGCTGACCCTCTGCACACATGGGGGAAATTCACTGATGTGCAGGGGGACAACACAAGGTCTATACCTCACATAAGCCTCCAAACCAGGATTCAAGGGCCCATTTCTGCATACATCAATGTGCATGAGTAACTCTGAGCAAGTGAATAGTTCTATTGAAGACAATGGAATTACATATGTGTGGAAAGATACTTATGTACATAAGTGTGTTTGCAGGACTGGGGCATAAGGCCCAAATCCTCAACAGTATTTAGGCGCCTAACTCCTATGATTTCAATGGGGACTAAGCAGCTAAATACCATTGAGGATATGGGCTAAGTGCATAGGCCTTGTCAGGAGCGGCGCCAGAGTTTTTGCCGCCCTAGGCAGCAGCGCTCCTCCTCTGAGCATTCAGGGAGCCTGGGGTCTTCGGCGGCAGGGGTCCTTCGGCTCTGCGTCTTCGGGGCACTTCGGTGGCGGATCCCGGAGCGAGTGAAGGACCCGCCGCCGAATTTCTGCCGAAGATCCGGAGCAGAAGGACTCCTTCGCCCCCCCCCCCGCTGAATTTCCACCGAGGGCGGCAAAATGCCGTCCCCCAAATCCTGCTGCCCTAGGCGACTGCCTAGGGTCGCCTAGTGGAAGCGCTGGCCCTGGGCCTTGTGCTGCCTGTCTGCATGAGGGCAAATTGCACCCCCTACAGAGGAAATTTAGGCCACTGGATCCACCTATGTGCAATCTGGAGGCATATGTATATCCCTTCTTCACTTTAAATGGTGTGGAGAGGTTTGCAAAGTTTTCTGTACTGGAGTGAATCACACACAAACACAGTAAATGGAAGTTCTATTTGTCATTTGTTCATATTTACCTGAAAGCATTATTCACTTGTTAGTAATGCCCTTTCTTTCTATAATATTGATAATATCTCTTTTATTCATCTAATAAAATAACTGTGCTCATATAGTACAGAATGATCCATCTGACTGTTCACGACACAGGCATTTTGCAAAAAGAAACTTAGATTAGCTTCTTGAAATGTTCTTTTTGTGAAAAATTTTGAAAGAAAATGAAGTTTTCAATACATTTGAAATTTTTTACTTTTTCTCCTTTTTCACTTAATCAATTTTAAATGATTTATTCTAAACAAAATTAAAAATTTCATTTAGAAAAAAATTTCTTTGGATTTTTTTCTATTTTACTTTCTCCCCCTCTTCTCAAGTAAAAATATGGTAGAACGGTTTAAAAACAAAAAAGGCAACAGACTGCTTTCTCTCATTTTTAAACTTTTTTTTTCTATTGGAAAAATGCAAAAAAGCTTTAAAAGTTTAACTTTTTAACTTTACAAGGGGAACACGTAAAAAAAAAAGTGAGAAGTGGATTTTTCCTCCTTCTGCTTCTAGTAGGGGGCAATTTAAAAATGGGGTGGATGAGGATAAATAAAATTGCAAGAAACTGGGAACTCCCCACTATTTCAAAATGAATTTATGTTTTTCAAAATATGTCAAGAAAATTGATTGAACCCCCCATTTGTCTAACCCCCATTTTTTTTGGTGGGGTTTCACTGGATAGTAAAGAGAGCTAGAGACAAGCAATACTGATTGTTTAGCTTGGCAGAGGTTCATGCAAACACTTAATTTTGTATGCAGTGTTGTTGTAGTTGTGTCGGTCCCATGGCATTAGGGAGACAAGGTGGATGAAGTAATATCTTTTATTGGACCAAATTCTGTTGATGAGAGAGACAAGCTTTCTATAGACAAGAGATATTAACTAACCCACTTTGTCTCACTCTATGTTGTGTCATTTTGAGAAAGTCCTCTGCCTGGAGTTTCAGTCTGGGTTTTGAGTTTGAACAAACCCTATATGTAAAGCAGACACAGGTGAAACCATGTAAAACTGCAGATTTCTTGTGATTCTGACAAAACCATAAATGGATCTTGGTTTGTTTGAAAGGCTTGGAGGCTGTAATGAATCTTGAAAAACCTGATTGGGGTTCTTGAGTTTGTAATGAAACTAAAAACAATTGGCACTGAGTTAGTTTGGATTTATGCTGATGTAAGTGGGAGCAGAATTTGGCTCTAAGTACATATTGCATGGGTATAGGGTTCATTACAAATGTAGACAGTAAAGTCAATGGGACTACTCATGAACTTAACTTAAGTGTACACAAGTGCTATATGGATCAGAGTCCTATTGCAAATATTTATCATAATGATGGCAAATTATTGCAAAAATGTGAGGAAAGAAAACAATTAAAGACAGCAGAGCTGTAATACTGCAAAAATAGGTAGAGATGCAGAGCCAAATTCTGCACTCTGATGCATGGGAACAACTTCCACTGATTTCTATAGGAGCAGCACGAGTGTAAATGAGTAGTTTGGCCTATTCCTTAAAGAAGAACAAAACATGCTAAAGGAGTCATCGATAAATCATTCTAAACAACATTCAGAAAGCCAGAATTACAAATTTTAGAGGGAAATTTCCATTTCACGAGATCATCAACTCATGTTAAAATGCTGAAGTATAGCAATATTTGTTTTTGTTTCTTAAAAATTCACAGTAAAGCATTCCCCACAGATGCTGGCTGTAAAAACAAAAGTTTCATATAAAAATAGAACATTATTTATGCAACAAAAATACATTAAAAGATCTTAAGGTTGAAAGAGAGGCAAATTCATGTGCCATAACTGAAACTCCAACACAGAAACACACAGATAACATTAACATTATGGTCGTTCTCTATTGTGCTTAAGATATTGGAAGTTTCACCCATAAAGTTGAATTTTTTTATTGCAAATTTCTCCCAACTTTAATTTTTTTAAATAATTTTTGGCATGTTTTATTTTTAAAGTGATCATTAGTTGATTGTACAAATTTATATAAGTCCTTCTTGCACTTTCAAAGTATTGGATTGGATTTTCACTGCGTGACTCATTAACGTCAATGGACATTACATGTCTAAAACCATATGCAGCACTTTGAAATCATATTCCTTAATGCAACTCACATTTTTTATTATATTCAAGTCATGTTTTGGTTCAAAATCCTTGTTGAGCTACACAAATATGTGTAATGTACATGTGCAATAAATAATTTCAACCATTAAAAATTTAATCTCAGCTGTTTCAAAACATGTTTATTTTCTAAATCATTAAAATCTATTACTCTACATTCTGGACTGACTAACTAAAAAAGGATGGTTTTAATAAAAAAAAGTACTGTCTGGAACATATGCTATCAGTCAAAGAAATGCTGTCTGGAACATTTGGTTTTAATTATAAAACCACAATGTTTGTGATACAAATTGTGCAAAGAAGCATTAAAAAAAATCCTGATTTCACATTGTTTGCCGTCTTGTAACTTAAAATTTAAGTGATTTTTTTTTTTAAATTTCTGAAGAAAAATAAATTGCTCATTCCTTGGCTGAGAGCCTGTACCATATGCCAAGCAAGTCCATAGCAACTTTTACACGTGAGTTATATAAACTCCTAAAAACACAAGTTTTAAAACAAACAAACAAACAAAAAAAAACAGTGACAACGATAGTGCTAATGGACACTATTCTATCATCACATCACCGTAATCCTTTCTGGTGAGAGATGTGGAATAGTCCCACCTCTTTCTTCCATAACTTGGCTTTTTTCCCAGCCTCTTCTGATTCTTCTCAGTTTCCTGCTTACACATGGAAAGAGTAAAATGATCTTACCTACAATTACAATAGAAGGCAAAACAAGGGCAAGAACAAAGTTTGGTGGTGTATAAAACCTGTAGTATTCTTCTTCAAAGGCTCTTTTCCACCCATAAATTAACACATGGAAAGTACTTATGAGCAGAGCGACATATCCCAGTGTAGACTTTGGAAAAAAACAGGGAAAAGAAACAGAAGTTAAAACCTGACCCATTATCAGCCACTCCTTCTATACCTTTAAAATTTCAGCCAGGTTAAATTTTATTTAAAAAAATCTCAATGTACTCATTATTGTAATGTGCTGAAAATTAAGGGCTAAATTCTACCCTGATTTACATCCCATCCCTCTTGGCTTCCACAGGCCTGCATGCTTGCTCTACTTTGAAAGGCTAAGAGGTCCTCAAACATGTAAAGCAAACAAACTAGTCAAAATCTAAAATCTGGCAGTCAGTTGAGTTTCAGGGGTGTAAATAATGAAGTTAATGGAGTTATGTAAAAGTAAAACTGGTGTTGTGATATCAGATTCAGGTATCCGTGTGTCGCATGAGAGAACAAAGGGCTGGTTTGCTCAGCCATGAGTATCGAGCAGTGTGGCTATGCAGGAGGAGCCCTGGAAAGGAACATCATTGCTCCTACAGGAAGAAAGGAGTAAACTGTGAGACCCCTAAAAGGTGCTGCTTGCTTCCCCATCACAATGGCCCAGCTCCACTGGTCAGACGGTGGAATCAAGACTTGGACCACTCCTTACGGCGATGATACCATAAGCATACACCCATTAATTGGATACTCCCCAGATAAAATCCAGTATGAGATGCTGGTGCTCTGCCTTTTCTTCCTATCGCTCAAAAAACCATGGGAAATTCATTGCAAAAACCTAAGCAAAAAGAACATTAAAGCTGCCCAGTTCAGCACTCAGTAGTCAGGAAATTAAGGTTGCATGTAAAAATAAATAAGTTAATGGAGATATCCCATCTCCTAGAACTGGAAGGGACCTTGAAAGGTCATTGAGTCCAGCCCCCTGCTTTCACTAGCAGGACTAAGTACTGATTTTGCCCCAGCTCCCTAGGTGGCCCCCTCAAGGGCTGAACTCACAACCCTGGGTTTAGCAGGCCAATGCTCAAACCACTGAGCTATCCCTCCCCCTAATTTTTAAGTCAGCTGTGTAATGATAGCTGACTTAAAAACGATTGATTGTTCTTTCCCTCTGAAAGAATATAACTTTTTTGACATCCTTATAAAACACACGTGATTAGGGTTTCCATAGGGATCCTTACCCCCATTCTTTTGTGTATAAACAATTTTTGTTGCCTCCCTTTATCGGGCAGTACAAAACAGCCTGTTACAGGTGTAAACAGTTATAGAAAAAATTGTATGGTATCTTTTTAAAAGATCACGTGAGGGGAAATCTACTACATTTCTATGCTTATGCACAAGAGGTAAAGTTGCATAGGTAATCTTAATTTTGGCTTAACTTAATTTCTTGAATTGAGTGCTTTAAAACTTTTCATTTTAATATCATGTCCCTTCCCTGACAACTAGTTAATGCGGATATCTGGAGTGTAGGGGCTACACTCCACACCTAATCCTAAGAATCTGTGTAGCCAAGTAAAAACAAGCACATCATCAACAGAACAATTATGCAGACTCCAAGTTAAAAGCATTAGCCTGCATTCTAGAAATCCCAAACCACCTTAAAAATGACTGCAGCGATGCTTTTAACTGTGATGTTTATCGTATGAAAGGAAACACTTCACCACAAAAGTGATGTAAGGTGTCACTCAGTTGGGAAAGATTTAGTGGAAGAATAATCAAAACTGGCCACCAATACTTTGTTCTCTAACTACAGTACAAATAAAGAGGTAGAAACCTAACCTCTCTCCTGTCGTTAAGGAAAAGTACAGCCTGAAGGACAAAAGGGCAAAAGATTCAGTGACACAAAAAAGGGAAATATTTCTGTCAGTCTTTTGAGGAAGGTAACAGACTTTTGCATATAGCAAGCTGCTATTTTCTATGCATTACTTTTTTCAGTGTACACAATGGTTTCCAGAGTTGTGTTGGCATTTTTTAGATGTACTACCTATTTAGTTAAAAAGAACAAGAACAAAAATCCCCAAGAAATTGAACATCATAGGCCAGATACTATTTGGTATAATTTGGCATACGCAGGATCTTGCCTGATATTCTGGAAAGAAATTCAGATGACGAATAAAAGCTTGGGCCTGACTCACCACTGCATTGTTCCAGTTCTATGCTGGTGTGACTCCCTTGCAATCAGTGCTGTTACACCAGTGTAAACATGGAACAACTTAGTGAATCTGACTGCTCATTTCTTCAGCAGGCTCAGCTATGGGTAATACTATATAACAATTATTGGAGAAAGCCAGTGATAATGAAATGCTTTACAGAGAATTTTCATCCTTTAAGCAGAGAAAGTTTAGTTTTATTTAAATGCCATCAGAGGACTAAGATTTGACAGAACATTATGTTACTGTTTCACCTAAAACAGAAGAGCCTGACAACAATTAAACTTCAGTCACACAAGGAGTGGAGTATGGGGTTTTCTTCTGAGTTTACTACTCTCTTCATCTCCTCTCTTCTGCACAAGTAAACCTGCCCAGATAGAAAAGGGCTGCTCTTCATATAGTCTAGGCTTGTGCACTGTTCTGATTGTTACTCAGGTGTGATACAGCACAATAACAAACACGACATACTCCTGAAAAGTGGCCTAGTTGACTCAGTTAGGGCTTGTCTACATGGCAACTGGCAAGGCCCAGTGTGAATCTACAGCACACCAGCTTGCCACTCAGTAAGATCCCATGTGGAAACTGCTACAGTGCAATTAAAGTATGCCAAGCTGCACTCCGGGACTCTCAGTGCACTGTAGCAGTGTCCACACAAGATGTTACTGTGAAGCAAACTGATGTGCTGTAGATTAACACTGTGGCTTGCCATACAGTAAATTGCCATTTACACAAGCCCTTAGAAACCAAGTGAATTCAGCAAAGTGAGCTAGAAACCGCATTTGCGTGAGTGTGCGGCTCTCAGAAGGGGGAGGTCAGAAACTGAGCAGCTGCAATGATGCTGAGTGTCACAAACAGGATATGGGTGGTCTGACCTAGTGGTCAGAGCAGAAGTCAGTCCACGTCCAATGCCAGGAGGTCAGAGTCCAAGATAGGTCAGAGGGCAAAAAGAGTCAGGCATCAAGAGGCAGGCAAGGTCATGTTATCAGGAGACCAGGTCAGGCACCAGGTTACAGATAGCAATCAGAGAGACAGGGAAAGAACAAACCAGGGTCAGAAGCCAGAGTCTCAGGACTGTCATTAGGAGAGTCAGAAGCAGACAGGTGGTCTGTGTTGTTGCTCAGACAGTTCCTCATCATGGCTTCCTGGTTTTATATATTGGTATTGGCCAGTCAGTGGGCTGTGGGGTGCCACTCAGGCCCTGAAGGATGGTACTTCCTCTCGACTTTAGCTTTGCAGGGTCCTCTTCAGGATGCCTGACCTAAACCTCTAGTGGTGATGCAGAGGCATCAGCCAGAATCTCCTGAGTACCAGGCTCTAGCTTGGCAGGTTCTTACACTGAGCCCTCATCTGTAGGATAGAAGTGAGAATTTCAGCAGCCACTGCTTTGGAAAATCTATGCTTCTGCTAGATCCAGGAGTAAAACTAGTGTCATGCTACTCCAGCACCAACTCCCCTAGCTATACTGAGCTGACCAGCCCTTATTCCACTCTGCATCTCCTGCTGATTTCAGGCAGGATTATAATCATTAAGTACAAACCTTCTTTATAATATTGTCTTTCAGTAGATGGAGAAATAGTGCTAAAAGGGCATTAGCTGTATTTTATCTGGCTCTGCCTAAGCACTCTATATGAGATTTGAACTTAATCACTGTTAATGTGTGGTGGAATGCCAGCTTCATTTTCCTTGGTAAAATAACCCTTGTAAGGTCAGTGATTATGAAACAAGGCTTGAGGCAGAGGATGTTTCCTAAGAATTAATGAGTATCTAGGGAACATTTAATGCCCTGAGAAACAGCTAAAGACCATTATATTTAGTTGGTCATTAATCCCAAGGAAACACCTGTGTTTCAATTATTACTGCCATTGCACACCAAAGGTGATAATTAAAAAGACAATTTGTCCAAATTCTCTTTAATGTGTGATGCAGTTTCACATGAGGGCATGTCTAGAGGAGGAATGTCCTGTACACCAGTCAGACGTCTTGAATCATCTCTCAGCATTTCATTACAGTTTATAAGCTGTGATAACTAGAAACAAGTTGATTTTTATTACAGTGGGAATAGTTGTGGTATACCAGGGCATTCCAAAGACCACAAAACAATTACACAATGATTTGCCTGCATGCACATTTCTACCCCCACAACCTGAGGCCCAAATTTGGAAACTTTCGTAAGGAAAAGCTACAATTGCATGACTTGCTGCTGGAGTTCCTAATCATACACTGGATGTATGGCTCAAATCACCTATGACTAATTGTTGTTGTTTTATTTTAAACTGAAGATTTAGTTCATACCATCGTCTCTAGCATAGTTCCAGGCAGAGAACTTCTGAAGGAGAAAGTCTGCCTGGTAGTGAGTTTATGGAAATGCAAAGGGCCACAACTTTGCTTCTCTCTTCATTACCTAAGAAGTGGGTGGCACTTCTCAGGGAGGGGGAAGAGCCAGGTCAGTTGAAGAAATGTGTTGAATCAGCACTTCCCCCAGCAACCACTGTTGGAGGTTTCCTATAGATTCCTCCCTTGACAGAAACCCAAAGAGAGAGAAGGAGGAATTCCTCCACAGACAGAACACCTCTGACAACTGCAGCTAATGCAATGTTCAATGTCACTCCCCTTAAAATGGTTATAATTTACAAAGCCCTTCTAGAGCCCTAATTATTAAAGTAGTGACAATATGTGTTACATGTGAGGAGATATGATTGCTCTCTATAAATACAGCAGAGGGATACACTCAAAGGAGGGAGAAGAGTTATCTAAGTTAAGCGCCAATATGGACACAAGACCAAATGGATGTAAAGTGGTCATCAACAAGTTTAAGCTCGAAATTAGGCAAAGGTTTCTAACCATCAGAGAAGTGAAGTTCTGGAACAGCCTTTCAAGGGGAGCAGTGGGGGTAAAAATCCTAATCGGCTTCAAGATTGAGCTGGATAAATTTCAGCAGTGGGTGAGGTTCTGTGGCTGCAATGTGCAGGTGGTCAGATTAGATGACCACGATGGTCCTTTCTGACCTTAAAGTGTCTGAGTCTACATAGGCAAGAATCAGTCAACAGTGACAGAATTATGAACTAGGCAATGTAATTACAATGGGACTAGGGTGACCAGATGTCCCGATTTTATAGGGACAGTCCCGATATTTGGGGCTTTTTCTTACCAAGGCTTCTATTACCCCCCACCCCCATCCCGATTTTTCACACTTGCTGTCTGGTCACCCTAAATGGGACAAACCAGACCTTAGTCAGACAGGACTCTGAGTAAGGCCTACATTAATACACTCCAAACTATAGCAAAATACACACTTTTCAGATGTGCTCTATCAGAATGTCTCCTGGCAACAGACGTATGTCTATTAGTACTTCATATCAATAACCACAGCTTAAAGGTGACAATAATTTCATTTCATGCTGACACCTTTCTGTGATTAATTGGGACTTGTGCTTTTTGTATGTCTCAATGCTTCTTGCTGGTTATGTTTATTTGCTTCTCTATCAGCTTTCGGTACTACTTAAGATGTGTTACACACAGGAAGTATATGAAGTGCTTCACCACAGCTTATTCCTAAGTGTTTTTCTGATCCTTCTATGTCATCTACACATATGTTGGGCTGCCATGCCTGCATTTTCCCAGCTGCTGCATGGAAGTTCCTAGTTCAGGGCAGACAGTTCTGGGTTGGTCCAGTGACATCACCGTCTGTCTCTCATCAGACAGTGGCATTACTATTAAAATGGCGACTTCTGCAAGTCAGGAATGTCTGCTGATGGGGATGAAAGGTCTCCTTTATGCCACATGTATAGCAAATGCAGTCTCTTACTTCCAGTTTCATGAGTATAATGCATTTAGGAGCTAGCTATGCTTTGCCCTTCAAAGGCCCTATATGCTGTGATGTACGGAGGACCGCAAATAAAAATAAAGTATATGGAAGTGGAAGAAGGACAACAAGGACAACATGACATGTTCCCACTGTGATGCTGGCAGACCAGGTGCCAGCTCATGCGAAGGCCCTTAGGCCTCACTGAATACTGACAAATGCAGAGCTGGAAACCAGTCTGGCTCACCTGGGTATTAGTATTATTAAGTAGATATTAGAGTTATAAGAATGTGTTTAGACTTTATGAAATGCTTGCAGGATGCTGCATGCATTAATCTCACTTAACATCTATACCCTATGTTATAAGGTTATATTAAGGATTTTGACTTCTCATCTCAATTTGAGACAGGAGAAAATTTTTAACTCCTGAAAACAGTAGGAGGACAGGAAAATCATTTTCTGCCCAACTCTGAGGGACTCTCTCTGTTGAGTGAGAAGTTGTATCATTTTTACAGTTACTATTGAGAGGGAAAAAAAACCTTATTTCATCCTATAGCAAAAGTGTGGTTCAAAATAAAAATGACCATGCATTCTTATTAACCATTAAACCCCTTATTAACACAAACAACCAGAGAACACACATACACACACCTGAATAAAACTGAATTCCCTCCAGTTTAAGGCACTGTTTACTGAAGGGATGGAAGTAAGTGCCAACAACGAAAGCAAGCCGAGACTCATTATTCCAAAGGAGATATACATTTCAATTCGCCACACTTCTTCCTCATTCCAAGAATTTTCCACATTTGCATGAACCTGAGGAGACAGCAAAAAAGATGGCCTTTATTTTCCAGAATATTAAATACTATTTACAAAAGCTCTTTTGATGAGTAATAGTCTCCAGTCTGAGTTTTGTAAGAAAACAGATTACAAACAAATATAAAATGTAGTCAAATATTTTAGAGATTTCTTCATGTCTTGGAGAAAAAGCTATTTGCTTCATCACTGTGGGTTCTGGGTGCATATTAGGTTGAAATATATGTTGAAACAGTGGAAAAAGGACAGGCATTAGCTTAAAGTACTAGCTACTCCTTATTTATAGAAATTATCTCATGAAATCAGATGAGATTCTCCACATTGCGACACAAAGTACCTACTTTTTAAGGCATCAACAATTTATGATCTACACTATAAAATGGGTGGGTCTGCAATTCTCTTTATTTTGTTGAATTTACAAATAAATTATCATTATTTCCTGCTATTGCTTCAAATCCTTGTGCTGACTCCTAAATTACTCTGTCTCTTCTGTTATTAACATAAGACATAAAAAAGATGGATGAGCTTGGACATCCTCATGACAGGAAAGAAACAATTCACTTCAACTGTCAAGTCACTTGTATACTCAATTAGATCTCACAAATTTCCAATTCCCTGGGGTCTATCAAATCTGTAATTACATGTCAGTTCTTGCAAGGGGCCACCATTGATGATGACATGTGAGATTTTTCAAATTAATATAGAAGATATGAGAACTTCTTCACAAAAGTACTAGCAGGTCCTTTGACAAGTATGTAAACCTAAACAATTAGGGTTCCTGGCTGAATTTTGTGTATGTCTGTGGGAGGCAGAGCTGCACTGTAATCCCCACATCAGGGCCATGTGTGATATTGCAGGCGCTTCCCACCTAAGTCTTCAAGATTTGGCTGCCAGCTTCGGGCAGGGTAGCCTGTGCCGTGAGCGCCTCTGAACAATCAAGTAACAAAACAGCAACTTAAGATTTGCCTGTCTGTGCCTTTAAACAAAAAGTAAAAACTCCCCCCATATGCAAGTGCTCTGTTGATATGCTCAAGGCAAGGCTCTGGCCGAGGTTCTGGGAGAACCTTGAGGAGGTCCTGCTCTGTCCCAGTCTTTGCTCATGAGCAAAAGGAGGCAAGCCTTCTTAATTGGCCTGCTGGGCCTTGATTGGTCAGTATTTCCTCCTAGCCCTTCTAAGCCTCTGGAGGACTGTCTTGCTGGTCACTAGTCTGAGTGGATTTTCCTTAAATGGGGAGTGTCAGACACTGAACCCTCCTGCAAGGGGAAAAGATGACCTGACAGACCCCGTCACAATGCCAGTCATAGATTCATTCATGCTCTTCAGCTGTCTTATTTCAATATTTCATGCTCACCCTTCTTTCTACACTGTTGATCCAATCCCCTTTTATTCTTTCCATTATTATGGCTTGATTTGCTTAGCTGCTGCTTCTTCCTGCCTCATCCCTTGGCTCTGCAGATTTCATATGCTGAAAGGCCAACCTGCTTTATGAAATGCTAGTGTAGAAGAAGAGGCAAACAGACACCTCACTGACAGTTTGATTAGGAAAAGCAGACCTTTCTGCCTAGGATGATTGTTTTGTCCAGGATTGTTTGGATATAAATACTAACTGCTGTTCAGAACTCTGAGTCAATGCCTCCTGCCAATAACTGTAGAGGAACAAAGAATTTCTTCTAAACAAAATATATTTTTTTACCGCTAGTTTGAGAAGTGATACAGCATCTTCATTTTCCCTAGAAGGAACATATATTTGCTTAGGATTTTGCTGTTCTAGACGGTTGTGTAGTGTTATGGTATGCTATTAAACAGCTGGCATACCTCTACCCAAAACTGTCTGCATTTCAGTGAGTGGTCCTTGTGTATAATCTAGTTTGTATATTAATGCTGCCACCTGTAAAAACCTTTTCAACAACATACATCTACATTTATGACATACACACACCAAAACCTTTGGGACTAGAGAGATGAAAACAACTTGCTAGATGTTTTGAGCTTTCTTATGAATTATCATTCAGCCCTCACATCCCAAGATGATAGAAACTAAGAGTGCTCTTCTGATTTTACTATTGGCCTGCCTCTTCCCCACCCTCTCTAGGGTAATGTTCATGGCCGGTGGGGAATAAAAAAGGGAACAAATGCTAGACTCCCCCTACTGGAGGGACTTGATTGTGGTTGACCCCATCTGAAGCTTGCCACAAGGTAGAGCGCTCCTTGTAGCCTCTTTCCCTATTGACCAATAGGCAGTCACAATGTAGCCCCAAAGATTTTCCATTGAAAAGGTATTCAAAGACACTGATATATGTCACATAAATACAATCAAGGCATTCTGATTCTCTCTTCTGTCATTAGATAAAAAATGGTATGTTCCTTACCTGCTGATAAGCCATATTAAGAAACAAGTATCGTTCAGACCTCCTCATTGGTAAGCAGAGACTATAAGCCACGTGCACGGTAGCAAAGAAAAAACTGAGTAGTCCCAGCTGTTTCCTACATTGCAACCAACTCTCCAGCCAGGGAGGAAGTCGCCTATACTTAGTGCCATAATAAAGCTGATAAGCAGCCGCCAGGAGCCCTGATAAATACACCAGAGACAACAAAGTAATAGCAACAACTGGTAAAGTCTTGTTCACAATCTCAATGGGAATCTTGTAAAAGTCGCTCTGCTGATTTCTCACATATGGATGTATTATATCTCTGATGAAAGAATAGATGAAGAAAAAGGTGGCCAAACTAACAGCCACTACTACCGGCCCTTTCCACAACGTGAACAGCCGCAGAGGTAAGTTTTCAATCTCCCTTGCAGAAGACAATGCCCCCAAATCAATGGGAATAAAATTCAGCTGTCGGGCAAGTTCGATAACTTGATGGCGAGCTTGAACATTGTTACCGCATATAAAGACCTGATGGAAAAGTCAAATTAATTCTTTTTAGTCACAGAAATGCCTTTAAAGATGAAATCAACAATTTCAAGGCCTCCAGGCAGATGTCACAGTACAAAGATCTAAACTAGCCATTGTCACTAGCACATCAACTGAACCACAAAAATTAACCTGTGAACAATTCAGGTCAATATTGAAATATGAAAAATGATTAAACAACAAGGTAACCAAATAAAAAGACTGTACATCATCTGAGTTAATATAAACTGGTTTCAAGATGCCTGGTATTCACAACACTAAAATGTCTACAGGATTAGAATGAACTTTGGGCCAATGGCTAAAATCATGTTAAAAATGAATGAACCACTTAAATATAGAAAGTAGGGCTGTCAAGCAATTAAAAAAGTAATCCTGATTAAAAAAATTAATTGTGATTAATCATGCTGTTAAACAATAATAGAATATCATTTATAATAATATTTTTGGATGTTTTCCACATTTTCAGATATATTGATTTCAATTACAAACACAGAATACAAAGTGTACAGTGCTCACTTTATATTTATTTTTATTATAAATATTTGCACTGTAAAAATAAAATATTGAGTGAATTGAAAAATACTATTTAAGTACTATAGTGCAATCTCTTTATCATGAAAGTTGAACTTACAAATGTAGAGTTATGTTCAAAAAATAACTGCATTCAAAAATAAAACAATGTAAAACTTTAGAGTTTACAAGTCCACTAGGTTCTACTTCTTGTTCAGCCAATCACTCAGACAAACAAGTTTGTTTACATTTGCAGGAGATAATGCTTCCTGCTTCTTGTTTACAATGCCACCTGAAAGTGAGAACACGTGTTCACATGGCACTGTTGTAGCCGACACTGCAAGATATTTACGTGCCAAATGTGCTAAAGATTCATATGTCTCCTCATGCTTCAACCACCATTCCAGGGGACATGCATCCATGCCGATGATGAGTTCTGCTCAATAACAATCCAAAGCAGTGCGAACCGACATATGTTCATTTTTATTATCTGAGTCAGATGCCACCAGCAGAAGGTTGATTTTCTTTTTTGGTGGTTCAGGTTCTGTAGTTTCCACATCAGAGTGTTGCTCTTTTAAGACTTCTGAAAACACGATCCACACCCCGTCCTTCTCAGATTTTGGAAAGCACTTCAGATTCATAAATCTTGGGTTGAGTGCTGTAGCTATCTTTTGAAATCTCACATGGTACCTTCTTTGCATTTTGTCAAATCTGCAGTGAAAGTGTTCTTAAAACGAACAACATGCTGGGTCATCATCCGAGACTGCTATAACATGAAATACTTGGAAGAACGCGAATAAAAAAAACAGAGCAGGAGACATACAATTCTCCCCAAAGGAGTTCAGTCACAAATTTAATTAACACATTATTTTTTTAACGAGTGCCATCGGCATGGAAGCATGTCCCTGGAATGGTGGCCAAAGCATGAAGGGATATACGAATGTTTAGCATATCTGGCACGTACATTCCTCACAACGCCGGCTACAAAAGTGCCATTCAAATGTCTGTTCTCACTTTCAGGTAACATTGTAAATAAGAAGCATTATCTAACATAAATGTTAACAAACTTGTTTCTCTGAGTGATTGGCTGCGCAAGAAGTAGGACTGAGTGGACTTGTAGGTTCTAAAGTTTTACATTGTTTTGGTTTTGAATGCAGTTATGTAACAAAAAAACCCTACATTTGTAAGTTGCATTTTCACGATAGAGATTTCACTACGGTACTTGTATGAAATGAATTGAAAAATATTACTACTTTTATCATTTTTAGAGGTCAAATATTTGTAATACAAATAAAGTGAGCACTGTACACTTTGTATTTTGTGTTGTAACTGAAATCAATGTTTGAAAATGTAGAAAAACATCCAAAATATTTAATAAATTTCAATTGGTATTCTATTGTTTAACAGTGTGATTAAAATTGCAATTAATTGTGATTCATTTTTGTAACCATGATTAATTTTTTGAGTTAATTGCATGAGTTAACCGCGATTAATTGACAGCCCTAATAGAAAACTTGCCCAATGGACCAGGACAGCTGCAACAACAACAAAAAACAAAAGCAGGAACCCCACCTGACCGCTGTTTTTTAACTAATCATAGTTTGTACAACAATTTGGGCTGCATTTGACAGCTCAGGTTCCGAAAAAAGTAGAGATGGCTTAGCAGAATGTTAAAGGGGAATAAAAAGACGCAAGATCCAAGGGATACTTCATTATACTTAAAAAAAAAAAAAAAAAAGTGCTATTACACAATTTAAACAAAGTGCTAGATCTTGCTCCTTTTTTACCTACAGTCATATAGTTTGCCCATCACCAGGGCATCTGATCATCTTTTTAACCTACTGATGATCAGCTTTGAGTTCAACCTAGACTGAGATCTAATAAAATAACGACATACAGCACAGTTCCACTTTGAAAAGTGGCTCTGTAAAAATGATGTATGTGAGGGGGGTCCCATTTTTTTATATATGATTCCATATCAATTTACTCAGTTTAAAAATAAATAGATGGTTGTTTTCTAAATGCCAGATTTGGAAACTCATCCTTGGCTCTGGGAGCCATGCTAGGTTAGTTACTTCTCATGTTGCACCATAACCAGCAAAGGTTCCAAGGACTAGATTTTTGCCCCTGCTTATAAAATCACCTTTTCACTACTCCAGCAGTGCAAAGAAAACTTAAAGCAGCTTTAACGAGCAGCTGAACCCCTATCTGCTCCTCCACTTTGCGCAGGAGGCACTCTGGGGAGATAATTTAGGGATGGAGCTGAGCATGAGGGGCTCTTGAGATCCTGTGCTAGTGGAAAGGTCCCTAAGGTTGGGGGAGGATTAAAGGTAGGTTTGAGCTGCCTTTGCCTTCCTCCTTTACGTCAACTGTGTGAGCTCAGGGCAGTTGAAGACCTAGGCCTACAAAACAAACTATGCCTTTAGTTACATCCAAGCTGCCATCTTGAAAGTAAATTGTTTTAAATTAGATCATTAATTTATTTCCCACAATTTCTCTTGCTACAGTTGATACCATCACTAACAGCTAAAGTAGAGCACTGCAGGAAACGCAGCTTCTAGCCTTGTTTAGATGTTAGGCGGGGCGAAAGTAATTTAAGGGATTTACCGGTATGCTGGGCCGGGGACCTCAGCAAGGCTCAACCAGAAGGAGCGGGGCCTTTAAATCCCTGGGCCCTTTAAATCGCCACCAGAGCCCCATTGTGGCAGTAGCAGTGACCAGGAGCCCCAAGGCTCTGGCAGCAGGGCTTTGGCGGCAATTTAAAGGGCCAGGTGCTTGGGCAGCTGCCAGGAGCCCAGGCCCCTTTTAAATTGCCAGCCCAGGGAAGCTGCCCCCTGCCGGGACAATCGGCTGTGTACAGGCTCCTGCCGGTATGCCCTACCAGACCATACTAGCTTACTTTCACCTCTGGTGTTAGGGAAAAAATTACAAAAATAATGTTTTTGGAAAAAGACAGTAAGTGTTGGTTCTGACAGCTGATACCAGGGAGTTGCTGTTATTACAGTTACTGCGTTTTCATTCTGCACACACACTAAATGAACTCAAACACAAAGCATACCTGTCTGCTGGCATCCTTTGGTCCTAACTGCAGTGCCCAGGCTGAGATGACATTAAATCCTTTGACAATCAGCGAATCTGGGAACAGGGAGGCCAAATACTCTGCATTGGATTCTGGATACTGATTCACCCTCATATTGTTGCTAACATCTACAAGGATTTTACCTATAAGTAAATGCTTGAGGTCCCACAAAGAGGCATAATGTTCTCTGTGTATGGCGACAAAAATGATGTTCGTTTTTGCTACAGCATCTTCATGGTGAGTAACATCAACCACATGTGGGAAGAACTCAGCAGCAAATTTAGGGTTTCTGCTTCCTACGACCACATGATATCCACATTTTATAAGCCTAATGGTCAGGGACTTGGCAAAGTCTCCACTTCCAAATATCCCTATTGTGATCTTACTGGCATCCTTGATACCATTAACACCATTTGGTAAGAAGGTTTCATTGAGGTTCTTAGGACTTCCCATCATAGAGATTGATTCCATATTTTCAAGACACCAAGCTTACAATGATTTCCTTTAAAAGAAAACAAAAAGAAAATATGCAGCATTATATATTTTTACAAGACACTAGAGTAATCAAAACACACTCTAAAGCAAATTTGGTGGGTCTAATTTAACCTATTTACTCTTCTTTATAAAGTATGCATTAATCACTTTTAATCTGTATAGTGACAGTGATACAATCCGAAATACAAATGTTTTAAGCAGTTAAGTAATATGGTTGCATACATAAATAACAACGGAGAGAAAAGAAGAAAGAAATTAAAAAGTACAGGCAAGAGAGTAAAAATGTATTTTCAAATGTATTTGAAATAAGATGCGGAGTCAATGCAGAAGAGATGTGAATGCTGTTCCAGATAGGAAAAAAAATGTAGGGGAGAAGGCTTTTGGGCTAACGCCTATGAGATTTAGTGGAGAGTGCAAGAAGGCCAGTGCTTAATGATCAAAGGGAGATTTCACATATGAATGAGAGACAATGGGCTATATTCTGTTCTTGATTACACATCATGATCTAGGTTACTCTGGGATAAATTCCAAGGAATTCTGTTGACTCCCCCACTGAAAAATCAGGCACCTAAATATGGCTTTAAGTTCCTGACTTTGGGGGATACAAGTTTGAAAATCAGAGGGGTAGCCATGTTAGTCTGGATCTGTAAAAGCAGCAAAGAGTCCTGTGGCACCTTATAGACTAACAGACGTATTTGAGCATGAGCTTTCATGCATCCGACGAAGTGGGTATTCACCCACGAAAGCTCATGCTCCAATACGTCTGTTAGTCTATAAGGTGCCACAGGACTCTTTGCTGCTTTTACAAGTTTGAAAATGCTGACCTTAATCACTCTGTACCCTTTGTAGAATTAGGATGATAACTCTTTCTGGGATCACTATCGTGAGAGCTATGTACAAAAACTTTGTGGAAATATATTATTATCAGGGGCGGCTCCAGGCACCAGTGCACCAAGCACGTGCCTGTGGCGGCAAGCTGCAGGGGGCAGCCTGCCGGTCGCCATGAGGGTGACAGTCAAGCTGCCGTCGGCGGCATGCCTGTGGGAGGTCCGCTGGTCCCGCGGCCTCGGCAGCAATTCGGCGGTGGGTACGTCAAAGGCGCGGGACCGGCGGACTTCCCGCAGGCATGCTGCCGAAGGCTGCCTCACTGCCGAGCTTGGGGTGGCAAAATACATAGAGCCGCCCCTGGTTATTATTACAGTTGTTACATGTGTTGACTTATGATGAAATCTCACAGTAGCATTCATGATTGTACTACTGGAACAATCAGGGGACCTAATGTAGCCTATTTGTAAGACAAGAGAGACAAACAATTAAATAGCCTGGAAGCCTAATACGTCTATTTCTTTTTCCACTGTGCAAGACAAATAGTTATTATTGGTATTATCACAGGTATTATGGTATTGATATCTCCATATCTAGGAGCCCTAGTTATGGACCAGGACCCCATTGGGCTAGGTTCTATCCAAACACAGAACAAAGACAGCCCCTGCCACAAAGAGCTTACAGTCTAAGACTTTTCTAAAGAAGAATGAAATCTAGCTAATGAATCTAAATGCAACAACTCAGTTTAGGCAAGTTTTACTTTCTGAAGCCAGTGTCTTACAACCTTATATCCAGATAAAATATCTGCAAAATCATTCTTGGTCCTGGGTGCATGCCAAGCTAAGAATTGCGAAACAGTATTGTTGTTCAATCTATCACATCTAGTTGTACAGCAATCCAGGCGCAATATCATATCACTTACACCCTTCAAATCTAACAAAAAAAGAAACAACCTCTTACTAACTAATGATATTTTACTTACCCTGAATGAGAAGGCTGGCCAAAGGATTCAACATTACAGCTCTATGTATTACCCTTTCACTCAGCACTGTAACAATGGAAGAAACATTGAAGCAGGGTTACATTGGCTCTCAACATCATGTTTTGGCCTGATCTTTCAGAGATGATGAGTGTCAGGTGACAACGGCCAAAAAAAAAAAAAAAAAAAAAATCACAATCATTTTCTTCTAACCCTGAACAAGAAACTTTAGTAGAATGAGGAAAACAGTATTGTCCCTAAAGCTTCTTTCTTACCTTCAGTGTAGAACTTCTGCCTAGAGCAGTGATACTCAAACTGAGGCTTGGGAGCCACAAGTGTCTCTTTAATGTGTCTCCTGCAGCTTTTTGCAGCACATATGAAATTATGTAAGATGTAATTATTAACCAATTTAAGGTATTAACCAATCAGGATGCTTTTACTATGTTGTTAACCAATTATAGTTGATAAAATAATAATAATTGGTGAAAATTATATGTATATATAGTAAATGAAACAGTGAATTCACACTACTGTGGGTCTTTGGTAATGTTGATTGCTAATTTGGCTCCTGAACCACTGAGGTCTGAGTATCACTGACTTAGAGCATTCACAAACCTCCCTCTACCTAGCTGTTACAGATTTAAAGAAACAGTACACATCTTACCTTTCCCCACCGATGAGCAATCTTTAACAAGAATATTTAACAGCAAATAATAACATATTTAGACAAAACACCAACTTCTCTACTCATCCAGATCTGAAAATCTTTTGGACTTGAAGAGGGTATTGTCCAGTTGAATTCACTTGAATAATCGCTCAGTTTTATATCCTTTTAGCAGGGCCCCTAAGGACAAACATTTCCCTACAAAATTAACTATGTCACTCTGATTTGTGGACCCAAAAAACGTTGAGGTGGATTCACTCCAGTGCCTGACATGAAGATTGCCCTATGGTCAGGAGAACTAACACATGGGCTTTTTGCTCAAGAATTCTCTTAGCCATTTGCAAAAAGAACAAGGAGTACTTGTGGCACCTTGAGGACTAACAAATTTATTTGGGCATAAACTTTCGTGGGCTAAAACCCACTTCATCGGATGCATGCAGTGGAAAATACAGTAGGAAGACACACACACAAACCATGAAAAAATGGGTGTTGCCAAGTGGGTTTTAGCCCACGAAAGTTTACGCTCAAATAAATTCTGGTTTTTTTGCTGATACAGACTAACACAGCTACCACTCTGAAACCCTTAGCTATTTGTACTTCATCTCCCCACCAGTCTATTCTCTTGTGGGAAATGGGGGCTGGAAGTTATACCGTACACATAAAATTGGAATGGACTACTTTTTTTGGAATGCTCAAATGAGAATGGACACTTTTTAGCATTTCACTCTGAGATTGTACCTTCTATGATGGGAAGAATATACCTTTCTACCTTATTGCTACATTGACCTTCTTAGGTCTATGCAGATATAGTTATGCCCGTTTCCTTCCAAAAAGGCACCATATGAGCACACCATTGTCAGTTCAGGATTGTGCTCCATTATACTATCCTTCCCCATCCTGACTGGTTCTTTCACCGCATTAGGAAGCAGCAGTATGGGCAAGGTCTAAACTGTTCTAATGAAAGAGAGGACCATAACTCTTTTTTAAAGAGGTTCCACACTAGTTATCATTTAAGCAGGCCTTTTTCACCTAATACTGTTCCAGCTTCCTCTATGTGGTATAGAAGGCCCATCTCAATAGCTGTGGTTTGGTCTATGGTTACTACTTGTGGTGACTCCCTTAATGACAAAGGGAACATTCAAACAGACCATTCAAAGGCATCCTTGCCTTTGTAGCTATATATATATATATTGAACTGACTCAACTGTCCCTGTAGGCTACTGAGCAATACCTGCGACAGCTTCATTTTAGTGCATCTCCTTCAAGCCTATGCACCTGAGTCAATTTTAAATTTAACAACAGTATTGAAAATCTTGAGTGAACAATCCAAGACAATTGTTATGCTGAGAAGTGCTGGTGACTGCCTGGATCACAAACATCCTTGAGACTGATGGGTGTGAACACATCTCCGCTTTCCATGCTCCCCTCACTTTGACTGCAGCTATAGTAGCAGGTAGCACAAGTAGAGGCAAATGCCCATCCGGCCCTACCTGGGAGCTGTGAAAGGACATGCAGTGATGGCTTCTCTGCAAGACAACTTGCCCATTCTACTTTCATTCCCATAGACACATACACTCTTCGGTAGCAAAACCACCATGGGACAAAACCCTGTGCTCCTGAGACCCCTGGTGAGTGGGAGAATGGAAATAAGGATGTGGAAAAAAGCCAGATAATTAAGGAAAGTATTAGGAAGCACCAAGGATCAAGTAATTAGGATGGGACTGAAAAATGCTGGATCAAGAGATGCAGGTGACTGCATTGCAACTAGCATTTGGGAGGAGGGGATATTGGTGGCTGAATTGCATTGCAAACTAAGGAAGATTATCTTTGTGAAAACCCATTATTAACATACAAGCAGCACTTCACTGAAATTTTGATCCAACATTGTCTGCTTTTGGAGTGCTCTGGGACGTTGTTGTGTAAGGTTAAGGCATATGTCACAAATCAAGTACTCAACAGATGTGATGTCAAGATTGCTGTCTTCAGAGATTCCACCACCAGCTGCTTTGACAATTACAGATTGGAAGACAGCATGGAAAAAAACAGACTGACATATCGTTAAGGCAATGTTGTGGAGTACAAAGTATTAAGATATTCATTAAGCTAAGGTTATGGCATCCAGTAATAATTTACAAGGACTATTTCATCCACAGCTACATTCCTTGAGCTAGATTCAGACTAACATGGCTGCTGCTCTGAAACCATTCCTTGAGCTGTTTTCTTGGGTGCTACCAATAAGCGATAGGATCAAGAGGGTTTGATGGCTTTAGGGAGCTCCCATAGCTGTTATACAAGTAGAATTCCACAAAATTAACTAGCATTCAAAATCATCCATACATAATAATGGTTTCCTGTTTTCAGCAGCACTGGCAGAATTGGGAAGACAGCCAGATGGATCTTTATATGGAATTTTTAAAAATAAAATGTGTAGTCACTCAAGAGAAAGTACCAGGGGGTAGCTGTGTTAGTTTGTAACCACAAAAACAACAAGGAGTCCGGTGGCACCTTAAAGCCTAACAGATTTATTTGGGCATAAGCTTTCATGGGTACAAAACCCACTTCTTCAGATATATGGAGTGAAAATTACAGACGTAGGCATTATTATTATTATTATGACACATGAAGAGAAGGGAGTTACCTCACAAGTGGAGAACCAGTGCTGACAGAGCCAATACAATCAGGAGAAAGTAAATACATATCTCATGCTTCACCTAATAATATTTCACTGTCATAATTCACCTGTGGAGATTAGGAAGGAAGGAATCTCTCTACACTGCACAACTAGCCAGCTAAGTGTCTTAAATATAGAATTTTTGGTTGGTTAGTTTTTGGTTCATTTGGGGTCTTATGTTTGTGTTGGGCAAGGCGCTATGTGCCAGACTTAATGGACTAATGATATGGTTTGGCATGGTAAATTCTAAATCCCTGTTCTACAGGTCATTTGATAGTTAACAGGATACTATCAAATAAATATTTTATTCTGCTACTCTACTGAAGCTGATAAGGGTTGGTTCAGCCAGGGAGACACTGACTGACTGACTTTACAGGGGAAAAAGAGAAACCGGTTATACACAAAGTGTTGTCAAATGGACAAAGTACACAAACTAAAAAAGTGAAAAATATTTGTTTTTTGCCAACTTATTTCACTTATAGTTATCTTGAGTGTTACTTTTTACTACGGATAATACAAATGTTTCAGTCAGAAATATGCTTTTCAAGATGATGGTTTCCTTTTTAATTTTCCTCTTGTAGCTTCTAGGAACGTGTAAAAAGAAAGAAACACAAAAGGATGAAAGGTAGAGAGACAGAAATAAGGGGAAAGAGAAGAAAAAATAAAAAATACAGAGCAATAGAAACATAGAAAAATGAGACAGAATGTCAAAAACTGAAAGGCAAAAATGAGAAAGAGAAAAGCTCCTAGTCAATGAACCTGTTTTTAAGTAAAGTAATTAATTAAAACACCTTCTCTAACAATTAAGTCCTTTCATCTTAAAAGAATCCACAGTGGTTTCCCAGCCTGCACATAGACAACTGGGCCAAAGTCTGTTCTCAGTTACACTGGTGTAATGTGAAAGGCAATGTGGCATAGAGGCTGGGGAACTAGGCTGGGATCCAGGAAACCTATGTCTACGCTATAGGGGCTGCACCAGCATAGCTATGGTGCAATTAGTATGGTGGCATAAACCCGTAGCGTAGACACATCCTACACCAATAGAAGAGGTTTTTCTGTCGCTGTAGGTACACCCTCTCCCTGAGTGATGTTAGCTAGGTCAATGGAAGCATTCTTCCATCAACCCTAACTACTACACTGGGATTATGTTGGCTCAGCGATGATGTTCAGGGGGAAGTGGATTTTTCACATCCCTGAGCAACGTAACTATGTCGACCTAATTTTTACGTGTAGGCCAGCCCTAGATTCTATTCCTACCTCTGCCGTTGATCTACTGTAGGACCTTGGACAAGTCACTTCTCTATTTAGGTCACTCCCCTCTCCCATGCTTTGTCTCTTTAGATTGTAAACTCTTTGGGGACAGGGACTGTATCTCACTATTCATCTGTACAGTGCCTAGCACAATGGGGGCCCTGATCTTGGTTGGGGCCTCTAGCTTCTACCATAATAAGTCAGTGAAGAAATAACTGATGTGCAACAGAGCAGAATTTGGCCTGGTACCTACCTTCTCAGGGGACATTTCCCAACACGCCAAAGTCACTTACCAGCCGGAGTCCCACTGACAAGAGTTGACACTGAAAGTGACTTTGGGGTGCTTTTCAAAATGTGACCTGCCCACGATCACATGCACTGGGTCCAGTTCCGGGCTGACTTTACACCCTGCGTGCCCCACTGAACTGCAGGGTGTGCGTGCAAAAAGAGGCTGACGATCAGTGCAGAATGCGCCCCCCTAGCCGTTTCTTCGGGGGTGGGGGGACAAGCTACAGCAGGCCTGGCAGGGCGCTGCTGTGCTGAAGGGTTGCTGGAAGCCAGTCGCTGGGCTGAAGCCCCCAGCAGCGCAGGTCTGTGGCGCTGCCCCCCCGGCGCTTGCTCTGCCCAGCCCGGGATGCTCCCGGCCCGACGATGGAGAGGAGAGGGGGCACTGGATGAATGGGGCCGCAGGGCTCAGGCCCACGGTCAGGACAAGGCTCGCCCGAAGACCCCCCTCTCCCCCGTGCAGCCCACCGCGGAGATGTGCGCGGGGGGATGCATCCTTCCGCCCCGCCCGGGACCCGCTCACCTCCCGGGACGAGCCTCCCGCAGCAGCCGCGCCGCGTCTCTCTCCGGACTCCGGTCCCCAGCCCCTGGAGGGAGGCGCCTCTCCCGCTCCTCCAGCCCGCCCCCTGCGGCCGGGCCCGAGCTCACCACAGGCCGGCCCGGCCCCGGCCCCGGCCCCGGCTCCTTCCTACAGCCGCCGCGACAGGCAGAGGGCGGGGGGCGGCTGCGGAGTGACACGGAGCGATGGAGCAGTGTGTGTGCAGGGAGGCCAAGGGGGCTGCAGCAGCCGCTGCTGGCCGGACTTCAGCCCTCCCTCTCCGCCGGAGCGGTGACTCCTCCTGAGCCCAAACCCCTTGTGGTCTGTAAGCCTGGAGCCCTTCCTCAGCCGCGGAGACCCGGCTAATGCAGAGGACGGACATCCGAGACCCCGGGCCCAGAGAGCCCCGCTCACCGTCAGAGGCTGGTCACTGGGCTGTCTGTGACTCGAAACCCCCCTCCTACTCGGCCCTGCATTTGGGCCCCGCAGGAAGCGGCTTTTGCCTTGATTTGTCTTTAATAGGAGCCGGTGTGACACACCTGCCTCTAGTTACTAGTTTCAAAAATGCAGCTTCTTTACCGATTTCAGAGTAGCAGCCGTGTTAGTCTGTATCCGCAAAAAGAATGAGGGGTACTTGTGGCACCTTAGAGACTAACAAATTTATTAGAGCATAAGCTTTCGTGGGCTAAAACCCACTTGGCAACACCCATTTTTTCATGGTGTGTGTGTGTCTTCCTACTGTATTTTCCACTTCTTCGGATGCATAGAATGGAACATATATTGAGGAGATATATATACACACATACAGAGAGCATGAACAGGTGGGAGTTGTCTTACCAACTCTGAGAGTCCAACTCTGTCCACATATTTATTCAAGTGACATCATCATAGGACCTAATCACATCAGCCATACCATCAGGGGCTCGTTCACCTGCACATCTACCAAGGTGCCACAAGTATTCCTGTTCTTCTTTACCGAGCCGTTGTCAGCGGTGGCATGGTAGGAAATCAGGAGGTAAAAATTCCCGCCAAGGGCCTGAATTCTGCACTGAGTGCAGCCCGCGCTGGTTTCACACAGATTGGATGGGGGTGCCCACAGAGAATTTTGGCTCCTGGGTTTAATTTATATCTGTCACATTATTGTACCTTGATTCATTTGTTCCCTGTACTGGGGTCACATAAAGTGTAAGTCAGCACACACTTTGGCTGAACTATTATAAATAGTAAACCTAAACTCTAAGGCACTGGTCCTGAAAGGTATTTGGGCACCTAAATCCCTTTGATTTCTGTGGGAGTTGGATGCCTAACGCCTTTGAGGATCTAGGCCTAAGAGCCAAAACCTGCAGGCCTTACTTGGGTGAATCCTCCACTGACGGCAATGTGGTGTTTGCCTGTGTAACAACTGCAGAGTTTGGCCTTTAATGTATATTAATTTATGGGCCAAGTTCTGTCCATTACATCTGTGCAATATGGTTACATCAGTGTAAAAGAGGACAGCTATTAGCTCTGTGTGTTCAACATGCATGTTACAAAAGCAGCCAGGGATTAAACAACAAATGGGCACAACTAGGTCCAACAGAAAACAGCCAATACACACATAAGTGATTAAAAAAAAAAAGTTACTTATGGCAGCTCAGTGAAATTCTTAATGTGTATATTTTCATGAATTAGCTATATAGAGTGATTTTTTACTGCAGGGTAGTTCATGAGTATAGGGATTTATTTTATTTAGAAAATCTGAGTTATATTGATCACCACATCAAACATTTGTTCCCATGAATACTAACAAATATGATATGGGATTTGCAAAGAGATCTAAGAAACCCTTTCATCACAAAAACTCAGAGCTTTTTCAACCATTAAATAATACAACTCGGTGCATGGTGGAGATGTTTCTAACCATTTTGCATATGGGGAAACTGAAGCACAGAAACTCAGAACCTGATCCTCCAGGCTGCTGCACTCTCAGCTCCCAGGACCTTATTACCTGATCTAGAACTCAGTGAAGTCAAAGGAAAGATGGGCTTTGGAACAGGCACCAAATGATTTTCCCCACTTAGTGTGAGGACCAGAAATTCAGCCCTTTAATTCCCTGTTTTAATTACTAGATGGTTCTCCTTTGGTTTGGAACGGGTTCAGAATGTTTTCAGATGCTTGGTTTGTTTTTCCTTAGCCAGTTCAACTATAGCAGTCTACATCTAGAGTCTTTAAAATGTCAGCTCCAAATATTCAACAAATATATTCTTAATTATGTGCTAACTCAAAATAAGTAGCTTTACATATTTTAATACTGTTTTACTGCAGCTGGTGCTTCAGCTAGTTCTTGGGATTCTCTTAGCTGTTTAAAGTATTTACATTAAAATGGGCATAATTTGTCACGGGAGATATTCACACCTGTCAAAATGACAACTCTGCATATGCTTACAAGGTGAAGGCTAATCACAGTCACACAGGCTAGAAACTTAACTTATTTGAAGCGAAAGTTTAGACTGAGAATATATCAACATACATAGGAAGATCCTACACCTGAATGCTTGTGATATTTTTTCTGTATTGTGCATTTTTTTACTCCTCAGATGTGTTCTATGACAGTAAAAAAAATGTGATACTTATCATAGCATATTCAAACTTTTAGCGGATATTGCATTAGATAAATACTGTAGCAAGGAGAGTAATTCTTTTTTTCTAAGCAGACAGCTCAGGTATTGCTCTCTAAATCTTATTTGCAGCTGTCTCTTGTTTCACAGCTTTTTGCCTTATGATTGTTCACCGGTTAAATTTGCCTTCTCTAAGTCCCACACATTCTGGTCTGTGCACTGCATGATGTTCTAGTTCAGGCCCTGATCTTGTATGCCCTTATGCATGCAAACTCCCACTGAAGTCATTTACTGTACTCTCAGCTACATTGTTTTTTCTCATCTAATTATCTTACATGTTACTAGAATTAATTGCACATATCAAATGCATAAATAGAAGGCAAGCTTACTAACACAGTTGTGAATTTAGTTGCTTTGCTCTTTCATATTGATATGTATCCCTGATTTCATTTTCTGGTTGTTGGCAATTAAACAAGTTTTAAGTGACCTTCACAGGATCATTCATTAACAAGGAAAACAAGAGTGGGCCTCAGTACCCTTGAACCACTGAACTTTTATCTCTTGGATACTTGAACTGCTGACCTGTACAAGTACCCTTTGCTTTAACTTGTTTTTACTGTATTCCTTTAACTCTCCTTGTACTATATTAACTGGCTATGATCCAATCATTTGTGTAATAGAATCAGGGCCGGCTCCAGGGTTTTGGCCGCCCCAAGCAGCCAAAACAAAAAAACAAAAAAAAGCTGCGGCGGCAATTCGGCGGGAGGTCCTTCGCTCCCTGGCGGAATGAGGGACCATCTGCCGAATTGCCGCCGAATACCTGGACCTGCCGCCCCTCTCCGGAGCAGCCGCCCCAAGCACCTGCTTGAGAAGCTGGTGCCTGGAGCCAGCCCTGAATAGAATATATTTTCTGAAATTTAGCTCTATTATGACAACTTTTCAAATAGCCTTGTAGGATGAGTCACAGCCATTTGCTAACCCATTAACAAGGCACCATCAATTTGATATCTAGTCATCTTAAAAAATGAGTTAAAGGTAGTTTCAAGTACTATACCTGACCGCGGGTCTCCCTGCTAATTGTTATGGATTTACAGTGTCAATTTCCATATATATATATATATATTTTTTTTTTAAATCTCTCCCCCATTGTTATGTGAAAGACCTACTCAAACAATGAAAGAGGTGAAAGGTGGCCCACAAGTTAGGGTGCTATCTTGTAACTCAAGAGAATGGGGTTCAGTTCCCTCCCATAAGCAGTGGGAGGTCCTGATCTTGCAGTGAACTGTGCATGGGAGCAACAGTGTGTCCACACACAAAGCTCATTGCAAAATTGGACCCTGACTATTCTGTGAAACTTAATAAACCAAGAGCTGTCCAATTACATAAACCTTAAAGTGTGTAGCTGTAACAATAGGATGTAAAACATTTAGGCCTGGTCTAGACAAGAAAATTAGATTGGTTTAACTACATTGGTTAGGTGTGTGAAAAATCCACACCCCACAGTGGCATGGATAAACTGATCTAAATTCCTGTGTAGACAGTGCCAGATTAACAGAAGATTTTTTCCGTTGACCTAGCTGCCTCTTTTTGGGTATAGCTGCTCCCGCTGGTACGTAGTGTCTACACTGAAGCACTTCAGCTGTCTTGCTGTAGCATTTTAAATATAGACAAGCCCTTAAACAAGAGTTTTAAAATGATGGTGTTACTTTAAAGGAAAAAATACTAAACAGTCAGTGTAAAGAAAACAGGAACCTTTTTTTCTTTCAGGAAGGTTTTTTGGTTTGTTTTTTTAAGCAGGGTCCAGACAAACTTTTATTTCTTCCTTGGAAGGAGGGACTATAACAAAGAAACTCCCAGTTGGCAAAAGGAAAGAGAAATTTTGGATCTTCCTTCTGGCCATGGGAAAACAAAGCTCCTGGGCTAGTGAAAACAAACACAAAAAAGTTTCCCTTCCCAGCAGGGTAACAAATCAAACACAATAGTTTTTGGTGTGCTGCTTTCAAGGCAGCCAGTTTTGAGTTCTGGTCAACAGAGAGATACAGCCTCTCCAAACCAGGTTCTTCCACCCCAACTGATCCCCACCATCTTTAGGGTTGCCTGGTAAAGGAAAGTAGGACTGCCTGTTAAAGGATTATTTTTAAATTGCACTTATGCCCATTATTGCTTCTTCATAGTGAATAAAAAAGGCCTGATAGGTTGAAAAACGAAAACAAAACAAAAAAAACCCTTAATTTTTCTGCCTGTGGTGTGTGTGGGTTACGCTTGCTTTTCACCTTAGAAATGGGACTATGAGATCTGCTCTTCCCTTTTTTCCCCCATAGGACCTTCTGGTTGCTGTAAAGCATGTGTATTATAGAATCATAGAAATGTAGCTCTGGAAAGGACATTGAGAAGTCATCAAATCCAGTCCCCTTCGCTGGGGCAGGACCAAGTATACCTACACCATGCCCCGAGAGGTGTTTGTCACTCTAACCTGTTCTAAAAACCTCTAATATGGATTCTACAACTTCCCTAAGAAGCCTATTCCAGAGTTTAACTGCCCATATAGTTAGAAAGTTTTTCCTAACATCTAACTAAATCTCCCTTGCTGCAGATTAAGCCCTTAACTCTTGTCGGTACCTTCACAGGACAACTGATCACCATCCTCTTTATAACAGCCCTTAACATAAAGACTGTTACAGATTCCCCCCTCAGTTTTTGTTTCTCAAGTCTAAACATGCTCTGTTTTTTTAACCTTTCCGCAAAGGTCAGGTTTTCTAAACCTTTTATCATTTCTGTTGCTCTCCTCTGGACTCACTAGACACAATATGCCAGCTGAGCCCTCACCAGTGTCCAGTACAGCAGAACAATTACCACCTATGTCTTACACATGACACTCCTGTTAATACATCGCAGAATAATATGTCTGTTTTGCAACTACATCACTTTGTAGACATACCGTATATATTTGTTCATAAGCCGAATATTTTTTAGTAAAAAAGGGAAGCATCAGAGAAGGGGGTCGGCTTATGAACGGGTATAGAGAGGGAGAGGTGGGACACGGCCCCTCCCCCACCCCAACAGAGGGGGCAAGGAGAGGCAGCACAGCCAGCAGAGCGGAGAAGGGAACAGGCGGGGCCAGAGTCTTTCCACTGCTGGCCACGCTGCTCTCCCCACAGCCTCCAAAGAAGCTGCAGCTCCGGGGCTGGCAGGCTGCAGCCGTGCCACTCAGCCCTGCACCCCGGAGCGGGCTGTGGCCGCGCCGCCTGGCCCACTGGAGCAAGCTGCGGCCATGCCGCCTGGCCCAGCCCACCGCAGGCTGCAGCCGTACTGCCCAACCTGCCGGAGCAGCTCCGGCCAGGCCAGAGACATCCTCACCTGGCCTGCCTCAGCTAAGGTGGGAAGGGATGGGATGGGGAGAGTGTGGGGGTCCTGGGCTAGAGGTGGGGTCATGTGGGGGGTGGTCACAGGGGTTACTCCCCTGACCCCCAGCTTCTCCCCCCACCCGGCCCATCAGGGTAAGCCACTGGCGCACCGGGATACTTTGTTTACTTAGGTTTACCTCTGTGCCTGTGGACGCTTGAGGTAAACAAAACATCTCGGCCCGCCAGTGGCTTATTCTGATGGCCCGGGAGCCAAAGTTTGCTGACCCCTGAATTATAGGGTCGGCTTATGAATGGGTCATAAAAACCAGCTTATGATCGAGTATATACAGTATTCTATTTGTGATCTACTATAATTTCCAGATTCTTTTCAGCAGTACTACTGTATAGCCAGTTATTCCCTATTTTGTATCTGTGCATTTGATTTTCCTACCCAAGTGTAGTACTTTGTTCTTATCTTTATTGAATTTCATCTTGTTAATTTCAGACCAATTCTCCAATTTGCTAAGGTTGTTTTGAATTCTAATACTGTCCTCCACAATGCTTGCAACTCCACCTAGCCTGGTACCATCAGCGGATTTTATAAGCCTACTCTCCACTCTGTTATCCAAGTCATTAATGAAAATATTGAATAATGCCAGACCCAGGACAGGCCCCTTTGGGACCCTACTAGATACATCACCCCAATTTGACAGCAAACATTGATAACTACATCCTGAGTATGGTCTTTCAACCAGTTATGCACCCACCATATAGTAATTTCATTTAGACCACATTTCCCTAGTTTGCTAATGAGAAGTCACAATGCCTAAGTCCTTTTGTGGATCCAGGCCAGTATGTTAAACAGTCTGACTAAAAAAATCCTTTTACCTCGCAGTTGCTTCAATTTCACTCTTTTGTGATGTCATCATTTCATTAGTTCTTCAGTTATCATAGAATCTTCCAGGCCAGATGAGACCCAAATTTCTACTATAAAAAACAAGCAGAAAAAAAATCTTAAAATAAACAAATGAAGCTTTCAAACTCTCTTTGTACATTATAAAAAAGCAAACAGGGCACACCTCCCCCACTTTTTTTTTTTAAACCTTTACCGGTCACTTTTAATTATTCAGAGATGAGATAAGACAAAAATTTCTCCTTTCATCTCATCTGGGGTTAAAAAAAGGGAGAACACAGTTCTTCCTCCTCTGCTAAGAGTGGAGAGAGCGAGATCTCTCCCTGGCTTGAGTAAACAGTGCTCCCCTACAGTTTCTCCTCCTTTTCAGCTGGAGGGTGAGAGCTTCTTTTTCTGTTTCAACTTTAAGCAGTAAAGGTTTTCAATCCCTGCACTCTCTAGCTGAGCGTTTGGTAGACACACAGGCCCTCACATGACCTCTTCATTTCCATCTACAATTTTTGCATGCAGAATGGTTTCTTGACACAAATAATAGAATTTCAGTGCCCAACTACATGATTTGCAGGCACAAGTGGTATGTGCAACTACCCAGCAAGAAATTAGATGCTAAAATTATAGTCTTTCCACAATGATTGTGCATCCAGAACTGCAGATGAAAATTTGCCTGGCTTGCTTTGAAAATTTAGCTCATTATATCCAGAGCAAAATGTTCCTTTAGTCAGGTTTTTAACAAAAAACAGAGATGCAGAGTTCCAGGTGCAGTATGGGTACCCTTGTTCCACCGGGAAAGAAGACTTTACTAAATGCTTTAACACTAGAGCAGGTAGAGGGAGCAGATCAGGTTTCCGCACCTCTCTTGCAGCCCATACCAGGGCCAGCCTACTGGGCAAGTATCTAGTTCTCTTGCTGCCCACACTGGGTCTGAATTTGTTCAAAAAGCTGTAGATCACAAGCTGTATATATATTAAGTGGATCCTTCTGCTGATTTCCTCATTCTACTTGTGTCTTTGGGAAGCAGCAGAGGCAATTTGGCTGTCTTGCAACTACTATGAGCTGAGAATAATAACTATTCAACTGACAAGAGCAGATGGAAAGGGAACAAGAAGAAGACATCAAGTAGTCTGTAACAGCATGGACATGGAAATGTAGAAATATGACAAAAAGTAGAATATCCATAACTGTCACATTACACCCTCAGCTAGTATATTTTTAATATTTTTATTTAATCTAAGTATAACACTGGCACATCAATTAAGTGAAACATTCCTAGAATAAGAAAACCAATTCATCTATACCCTCTGTTTGACAGCACGGGGGTAACCATGAGAGGAAAACATATACATGTGGGGAACAGAACATCCAAAATGGGATACCAATTTTGACCCCAATTCTGCAAATACTTATGCAGGTGCTTAACTGTACACACACACATGCACTGAGCTCAGTGGGGCTACCCATGTGCAGAAAATTAAGCCCCTGCAAATTTGCAAAAAACTGGAAAACTGAGGCTTCAACAGTAGCTAGGCCATGATCCTGCAAGTTGTACTGCATAGCTGGACCCTTGTGCTCATGTGCAGCCCTGTTGACTTCAATAGGGCTCTACATGGATGTAAAGACCCACTTGTATGGAGCAGCTGGGACTGAGGAATTTAGTGATACAAAGCCCAAACAGAAGTATTTTATGTCACATCCAAACATCAGAAAAGTCCATCCAAAATATCAGAAAAGTATATTTCCAAGGAGAGACAAATGCATTAAGAAAAAGCAGAAATACCATGCTTACTGTAAAAGAGAATAATTGCCAAAAAACAGCTTGATCCTGTTGTCCCCCCATATCTAGGTAAAAATCCCATTGATTTTACTGGGAATTTTGCCTTGGCAAGGACTACAGGATGAGGCCCAAAGAAAGTCAATAAAAAAGCAATACTGGAGTGAGAGTAAAACTGAGGTTCTTAATAATTGCTTTTCTGAATCTAATGCACTTTCTATACCTTATTTGGGTTTTTTGTCCTTCATTTCATGGGGAGCAAAACCTTAAAATGATTTAGTATAACAGTGATCAAAGAATACATTTTTCCCCATTTAAAACAATGTTCTGTACGATTTATCAGGGAACAAAAGAGCCACATCTGCTCCAATATAAGAACAACCTATTTTAAGAGAAATCAGCTTATGTTTAGAGGCTTGTGAAGCATGAACAATATTCAGGAGTACATAAATCCATTTACCCTGGAAAACAATCACTCATTTCTCCCAAGCTTCAGAAATAACCTATTCTTTATCCATACAAGGATTTGAGGAAATTGTTGATGTGAGAGAAGAATTCCCTGACTCACAGAACATTTCTTCTGATAAGATCTGTAAGTGGACTGTGAAAAGATTTCACCATTCCTCAAATGTACTCCAAATTTTAGATCCAAAATAAGTTTCCTGCATTTACACAGCAATGTTTCTCATTTGTCCTTTCCTCAAGTTCCAGCATCTGCTGAGTTTTTGTCATTGTTTTCCCACATTTCAAATATTAGGGCCAGTCTCTGCAGTACATATTCATATGAGAAATTCTTGTTCAGATGAATAATCCCAGTGATGAAGCCAATATGACAATTCATGCATGACTAAGGCTGTGAGTTCTGGCTCTTCCAGTGTAACAAAACAGACTTCAAGCACCAGTTTTTCTTTTTCACTTTTTTCATATTGAGACCAAAAAAGGAAATTAAAGGAAAAATTCACCTCTCAGTAATGATGTAATCCCAGTGACCTCACTGGGCTTGCATGTGCGTATCCAAGGAAGGATCTATGACTTTGAGTTTTAGATCGCGGGGGTGGTGGTGGGCTTCCTCTACCTCCTTGCTTGAAGGACAGTATACACAAAAACATTCCTGGTAAAACCTCTTCTGTTGTATCAGGTGCATTGGAAGCAGCTACAATATTTCATTTTTGAAAAATTGACACAACTGTGTACTGACCCTATAGAACAACTTTCTTTTGAGGCTCTCAAAGCATTTTACAAATATTTATTAATTCAGCTCCACAGCATTCATTCGAGTATAATAATAACGAACATTTTACAGATGAGTTAAATGGAGTCACAGAGGGTGAAATCCTAGCCCAATTAAAATCAATGGGAGTTTTGCCATTGACTTCAATAAGGCCAGGATTTCACCAAGGGAACCTAGTGATCTTGGCCTAGTCAATAGTAGATCCATACATAATTTTCTTACTGTAGTTGCTGCTGCTTCTGTGTTAAATCCACTAATCCCTGGCTCCCCTGAGTCAGCATCACGGACACAGGACCTCCTCTCACTAACTAAACAGACCAACTGCTTCGTGGAAGGCTGACTTGGCAAATTGGGAGCTTAATCTTCAGTGGTAAATACAATATGTAAATGTAAAACCTGGGAGATGGGAAACAGAGGCTATGAGGAAAGAATCAGAGGGAACTACAGAAGTAAGACTTGGGTAAAGTAAATGCAATTGAATAAATAAATAGGGTATGGGCAGAAAGAAGAGAGGGAAGAGATGAAAAAGAGAATGAATGCTTCTAAGTGGGTAATGGGGACAGGGGAGAGCAGAGAAAAATAGGGTTGGTAAGGCTATAAGAGAAAAGGATAAAAGAGGAGTGGGTGCAACAAAGATAAGGATTGTGGTGGAAAAACTAAGGATGTGACAGAATAGAAGAGAAAATAAGAGGTGAGGTCATCAGCTGCACAAACCATTTTAAGAATATTTTCCAAGCCAGTCATTCCCACAATTATGTTGAGGTCAGTCATTTCTATCTGTTTTAATATTTTTTTTCTATGGATTCCTTGACTGATGATTTGTAAAAAACTGAGGACGCCGGATAATAAACAAAGCAATAAAACACAATCATATCACTCTCGCTATTGAAATGGGGTAAAGTAGTAACTCCAGCTTTGGATTTAAAAAGCCCTAATGTACTCAAAAACAGAACACTATTGAAGTATTTGCTATTCAGGGGCAGCTGTAGAAGCAAAGGATTTGGTCTTACTTCTTTGACGTCAATGGAAAAGCTATCTTTGATTTCATTGGAAGTGGGATCAAGCCATAAGTGAAGAAAACAAGAGTGTTGAAGAAATGTGTGTAAAATTCTTATATAGTAGACATAAATAAACTTGGTTTCAGGGAAATTAATGAATGAATTTTAGGTCTGATTTTTAAAGGGGCATCAACCTGCCCTCTGGTGTTTTCCATGACATTTTGTAGACACAGCTAATTGCATGTCCACTTGATATCTACAAATCAGGTAGATAGATGTCATAAGTAGGGCCCTACCAAATTCACAGCCATGAAAAATGTGTCATGGACCATGAAATCTGGTCTCTCCCTGTGAAATCTGTTCTTTTGTGTGCTTTTACTCTATACTATACAGATTTCACAGGAAGCAACAGAGGGTCCTGTGGCACCTTTGAGACTAACAGAAGTATTGGGAGCATAAGCTTTCGTGGGTAAGAACTTCACTTCTTCAGATGCAAGATTTCACAGGGGAGACCAGATTTTCTCAACTTGGGGGTCCTGACCCAAAAGGGAGTTGCAGGGGGGTCACAAGGTTATTTTAGGGGGGTCACAATATTGCCACCCTTATTTCTGAGCTGCCTTCAGATCTGGGAGGATGGAAAGCGGCATTTGTTAGCCAGACACCCAGCTCTGAAGGTAGCGCCCCACCAGCAGCAGCACAGACGTAAGTGTGGCAATACCATACTATGCCAACCTTACTTCTGCGCTGTTGCCTTCAGAGCTGGGCAGTCAGAGAGTGGTGGCTACTGACTGAGGGCCCAGCTCTGCAGGCAGCAGTGCAGAAATAAGGGTGGCAATACCATACCATGTCATCCTTACTTCTGCGCTGCTACTGATGACGGCTCTGCCTTCAGAGCTGGGCTCTCGGCCAGCAGCCTCTGCTCTCTAGCTGCTCTGAAGGCAGTGCCACCGCCAGCAGCAGTGCAGAAGTAAGGGTAGAGGTACCACAACCTCCCCACAACTCCTTTATAGGTCAGTACCCCTAAAATTACAACACTGTGAAATTACAGATTTAAATAGCTGAAATAATAAAATTTACAATTTTAAAAATCCTATGACCGTGAAATTACCAAAATGGACCGTGAATTTGGTAGGGCCCTAGTCATAAGGATATAAACTGAATGAAATACATGCATGGGAGCCTAAGTGGCATTCAGATTTTAGTTATAATTGTATGGATTGAATTATATATAGTACTAACAGGAGAAAAAACACTCATGTGAGTGAATCAGATACTGTAATGTTTTCTATCCAAGTAATGTAATGTCTATCCAAGGTATTCATATGACTCCCATCACTGTTGCAAGTACCGCTCAAGCTCTAATGTATTTAGCCTCATTACACTGCTGTGAGGTAAGGCCGTGCTATTAGTCTGATATTTCAAATGGGAAACTGAGTCACACAGCTGAATGGGAGTTAGGCTCCTAAGTACCTTTGTGAATCTCATCCAGAGAGATTAAGTTATGTAGTCAACAGGGCCGGCTCCAGGCACCAGCTTACCAAGCAGGTGCTTGGGGCGGCCTCTTCGAAGAGGGGCGGCACGTCCAGCTGTTCGGCGGCAATTCGGCGGACGGTCCCTCACTCCTGCTCGGAGCAAAGGACCTCCCGCTGAATTGCCGCTGCAGATCGCAATCACGATCGTGGCTTTTTGTTTTTGTTTTTGTTTTTGTTTGGCTGCTTGGGGTGGCCAAAACCCTGGAGCCGGCCCTGGTAGTCAAAGTCTCCCAGGAAGACTGTGGTAGAGGAGGAACTTAAACCAAGGTATCCTGAGTCCCAGGCCAATGTCCTAACCACTGGATCATCCTTTCCCTCCTTTGAATTAAAGATTCCTGTTAGACAGAAAATCTGGATCTTGCACAATAAACAATAACCAGGAAATAATCTGTTTATAATTTGTTTTTTCTTTGTTGCTCATTAATGTAAGGGTTGCAACTGACCACAGCTAGGAATGGCTTTCATGGGTGCTATGCAAACTTCAGCTACCAGTGTACATTTCTGCTATTACCTTTGGCCAGTCAGAAAGAGCAAACCCTCAGATGTGCTCAAATGTCACAGTATATGTGCTGGGGATGTGAGAAAGATAAGCCTCTGCCTTTACAATAGACGGAAACCATCAAACTGATGTATACTTGTAACCTAAGCTAGGATTTCAACCAATTTCAGACATTGAAGTCAGTGGAGCTATTCTGATTTGCATCAGCTAAGAATCTTGCTCTATATGAATATCAAACGCACCTTGTGATAATATATTAGAGACACAAACTGTCACTACAACTTCATTTTCTTTACATACTTAAGGTGGGTCTTAATTGTAGCTTACTGACAATGCACCTGGATACATGCTGGAAAAATCAGATTCAGAGCTCTTGTAATCATTTTATATTCTGTCTCACCCTCTACAAAGCTATAACCTAGAGATTAAAAATAGGATATACCAACTGTAGTTTTATGTAAGATAATTCCCCCACTGTTTTAAAAAGGATGAATATAAACTCGGAAGTGCTGTACAAATTACAGCTAGATAATTAAATATGCACATTTTCAAGGATTTACTTCAACACTTTCTGAAGTGACTGTAGTGCTTGTGATATGTCCTGGTCTGATGTCCTGCAGAGCAAGTCCTCCTTTAGTCTGTTTATCTGCAGAATATGGACAATAGGGACAGAAGTTCCCTTGCATTGCTCAACTAATATACATTACACCTGAAATGGAGGGATCACTCTTGATGGCATGGAGAATATGGATACAGTAGTTTAATTTTCAGGCCCATTCAGTCATTGGCCTCTCTACTAACAGTGGTCCCAAGTGTTTTGGTGCTCTTTGTAATGTGAACCTGTGCATCAGAAATTGCACTAAGATAATTTCCTATGGATCACCAAAGACCCTTCAGGAATGACTTTTAGGACTTGGAAAAAATTTCAAAAGCACCTAAAATGACTTATGAGCATAGGTCCCATTTTCTAAAATGGCTTAGACACTTAGGGCCAGATTTTAAAGGTATTTAGGCATGTAACAAGCAGATAGGTGTCTAGTGGGATTTTCCCAAGGGCTTAGGCACCTAATTCCCATTGAAATCAAGTTTGAAGGATTTGTATTGTTCCAATACTAGTATCATTGCAGACACAAAAATGGTGTGACACAGGGAGCTAAATTTCTTGAGACCCCTTTTAAAATTAATTTTAACTGAAACTAATTAATGCATTTACTTGTAAAAACTCAGAAGATTCATCTTGTGCCCTAAGTGTTGTAATTTTGGGGAGGATATGCTGTATTCTTCATGCATAATGAAGAAATAAATAGGAGTTAGGATGCCAAAGCCCCAGTGCAATTCACAAACCAGGGGAAGATAGGTGTTCCTCCATCTAACCTGCCTACAGGGCCTGGTTTTGTAATTTTGCCTAATTCCACACAAAAAAGCTGGGTGGGGAGGACCTCCCTCATATCTTTTGGCCCAGAGTTTATGGTCCTCACCTGGGCAGTGGGAGACCCCCAACCTCAAGTCCACTCTCACCTTAGAGAGAGAAGGGATTGGAACAGAGATCTGTTACCTCTCCAGTGAGTGCCTTAACCACTGGGCTGTGGGATATTGTGTGGTGGGGATTCCTCAATTTCTCCTGTTGAAGCTGTTCCACTGTGGCTAAATAAAGAGTCATTGGGTCAAAGAGAGTGAGAGTGCAAACCTGCACAAGAACGACCTTGTAGTCCTGGTGGTTCCAGCACTCACTCGGGATGTGGAAGAACCAGGATCCAGTTCCCCTGTGCCAATGACTCTGTAACTAGTTCTCCACAGTGGAACAGCTTCCACAGGAGAGACTGAGGCAGTTCCACCTCGGAATATCCCACAACTCAGTGATTAGGACATTTACCAGAGAGGTAGCAGATTCCCATTCAAATCCTCTCTCTCTCTCAGACAACAGGAGGACTTGACTACAGGGTACCCACATCTCAGATGGGTACCTTCACCACTGGACTAAAAAGCAGGGAGCTGCTGCTTGCAAGAAATACCATAGGTGCTTCACTCCAGAAGTGGGTTCGTAGCTGAGAAGCCCACGCAGAGATAGGCATTGAACTCCTGGAGAATGGTGCGGCTTACAACACACCCCTCCCATTGGCTAGCTTAGGCAGGGAGACACCTAGCATGCTGGCTTTTGTGAATCACATTCTTAGGCACCTATCTCCTCCATTCATTGCCTAGAAAGGCTGAGCACTCAACTTAGGCTTTGTGAATCCCAATGATTTTCTATATACCTAAAAGTTAAGTGTGGTAACGCTGAGAGTTGCAACACCTAGATCCCAGCGTGCATCTAGCCCTAAGTCACTTTTGAAAAATGGGAGTTAGGCTCCTAAGTCACATATCAGAGGGGTAGCCGTGTTAGTCTGGATCTGTAAAAAGTAACAGAGTCCTGTGGCACCTTTAAGACTAACAGATGTATTGGAGCATAAGCTTTCGTGGGTGATGCTTATGTCACATAGGCATTTGAAAATGCAACCCTTTGTCTATATTGATAGTTCACTTTGTAGTCAGTCACTAATGTAGTTGTACCAGTTCAAGCCCCAAGTGTGAACAAGAAAACCCCCAATTTGCACTGATAGAGCTTACCATTACCAGTTCAAGTGTGGTTAAGATAACACAAGTGAAAAGCTTTCAACTCCATTACTAATCCCCTGAGCAATTCTGTTCACTACATGTGTACAATTGTATGATTAGGTTGCTCTTCATTTTTACAGACAGCACAGTGGTTGCTTTAAAAGATTTTTTTAAAGCATGCATTTAATCCATCTCCTCTCCATAGCTTTCAACAATCAAGGGTCAGGTTCTGCTTAGATCTGTGTGTCGCAATGCCTGGTTACCCTCAGAGCTGTTTATTTCAACTCTGTGTCAAAGGTTCTGATTCCACTGTCAGCTGTAAAACAATTAATCCAGAATGCAACACAACTGGAAAGTGCTCCAAACCAAATTCTTTTAAAGAAGCAGCAAACCAGCACTGCTCCTGCAAAGAGCACAAGATGTTTAATAGATAATCATTCAAGATCAAATACTACCTTCTATTACATGGTGCACTGGGGGGCTTGCACTGTGTTACTAAGTCTATGACTACACTTTTGGCAGGCACTACAGGCGTAGCTACGCATCACAGTGAAAGGCTTCGGTAACTCCCTTTCCTGCTGCTGGATCCTTTTCCTGCTGCCCCAGTCTTTCACTGCAGTGGGGAAAGTCTCCGCCAGTAGGGAGGGAGGAGGACACTACACTACTATAAAAAGCAGCGTAGCCAGGAGAGGGACTGCTTGGGTGAGTAGAGAGCTGTGTAGGGTACATAGCCTGGGGGTGAGGCATGTAGGGCACTCCACTTACCTAAGCTGTGTCTCACTGTCTACACTGCTATTTATACCTGTGCTATGACTGAACTTGGCCCTAGGCATTCAATTTGGTCAGGTTTTATGGTTACATCTTGAATATATAAAAGCAATTAGATTCCACGTACCCCCCATCACTACAATGGGAGAGGAAATTAGCATTTTTTATATTAAAAATACTAGTTGGTTTGTTGAGTAAAGGAAGGAGATGACCTCAAAGTACTCTGCTACCTGTTATCTAATCTGGTAAACTGGTTCGTGTAGTTCTGTAGCATTGTTAGTAAACTATTTTACAGCATCTTACTATGGAGTGCAGATAATACTTTGATTAAACAAATACCAGGAGCCATTGGTAGCTCCTAATCTATGTCCATGATAACATCCTCTCATTCATTGTATTTGTTTTAGTGATGGCACTCCAAGTGTTAATGTACCGATAATTGCATGCGCCCTATTCCTAGAGTAAATAAGTCTGAAATGTTCTTGGACTCATATTGCACACTAGCGTCCTTTGTTTAAATTCCTTAGACAACATTCATCACTATCTGGCACTACTGACTTTTATACACGACAGCTTGGCAATGAGATTCTAGGAGGCTAGTGGGTTTAGAAACACTGAACATATTAAAATATATTTGTGTTTTAGACACGACAAGTACAGACCAGTCATGGCCACTAACAGTGTTATCCACTTTCTCTTTAGTCAGTGAAGAATCGAGGTAACCACTCCCTTATGTTTTGTACTAAAGCAACATATGAATATGCTTAATGCAAGATTTAAGTAGTGTAGTAGACTACAGTTACAAAAAGACAGGAAATGTAAAATATACTGTCCCTACAGCAATGTTAACTGGTCCATTAGTCTTGCTATGTATGCTAGGTCCATTAATGTATAGTGGACTAATTAGTTTTAAGGTATACTGGGTCCATGTATAATGTGCACTAGATCCATTCCTTTTTACCAATCATCAATTTTCTCCTGTTTCTGATTTGTAGAGGGTTTTTGGGGATCATTTTGCCACGTGCGTGCTGTGTGTCTGTTGTGTGTGGGCCAGTGAAGCAATTACAATTCTTATTTCATTGGTCCCAACAGGAGCCTGGCATCATCAGCACCAGTTCTGGGCTCCCTAGTCGGCCCAAACAGGAGAGTGGCAGTGATGGAGCTAACGCTGGGTGAATAATGAAAAAAGTAGTCACTGCATAATTTATTTGAAAAATATCCTGACATTTGTCAAGTGAATTATTCAACTAATATCATTCAATCAGCTGCTGCTATCACAGAGAATGTGAGGATTCATTAGCTTTGATTAAAATTTCAGTAGAAGCAGAGTAAGTATATTCAGAGTTGGTTTCATATTTTAAAAAGTAATGATCTCACCCAGTCTAAACAAAATTCTCAACAAGGACTATGTCAATGCGAAGTTTCAAAGCGTTGTTTATTCTCTGACATTTCTCCCCCACTCCACCCTATTTGGTCAGAAGTGTCTAAAAGGGCTTAACTGAAAAATAAAATCACCCTTGGGTACAGAGTAAAGGTCAATCCTGCAAACACTTATGCATGATCTTAACTTTACTCATGTGAGTAGGATGACCAGATGTCCCGATAAAATCAGGACTGTCCTGATATCTAACCCTTTGTCCCGCGTCCCGATCAATGTACGATTAGGACGCCATTTGTCCCGATCAGGGCCGGTTCCAGGTTTTCTGCAGCCCCAAGCGGCAAAAAAAAAAAAAAAAAAAAGCTGCAGCAGCACAATTGCGCCGCTCCACTCTTCAGCGGCAATTTGGCGGCAGGTCCTTCGCTCCGAGAGGGACTGAGGGACCCACCACCGAATTGCCGCTGCTCTGGTATTGGCTGCCCCAAGCACCTGCTTCTTTAGCTGGTGCCTGGAGCCGGCCCTGGTCCCGATATTCAGTAAGGAGGTGAGCGGGAGGGTGGTGCTGACTCCGTGGGTGTTCCAGGGTTGGAGCACCCATGGGGAAAAATTTCAGCTAAGCTCCCCCCTCCTCGCCTCCTTCTCCTTCTCTCCCCCCAGCGTGCCACATCCCTGCTCCTTCCCCCCTCCCAGCGCTTCCCGCCGCGGCACTTAGCACTTTCCAGGAGGAAGGAGGCAGGGCAGGGACTTGGGGGAAGGGGGCGGAGCGAGGGTGGATGCTTGGGCGGGAAGAGGCGGGGTGGTGGGCAAGCACCCATCTGGCAGAGGGGAAGTTGGTGCTGGAGAGGTGAGTGGCGGACGGGGGGGTGAAGAGGGGAGGCGTGGGCGGGGAGGGTGAAGAAGCGAGTAAGCGGCGTGCGGCCGGGGTAGGTGAGGAGGTGAGCGGTGGGTGGGGGACTGAGGGACGCAGCAAACCAGCAGGTGATGAGGAAGGGCGTGGTGGGGGGGGGGGCAAGCGGGAAGGGCGTGGGACCTGGGGCAGAGTGGGGGCGGAGCCTGGGAGGAGCGGGGGTGGACTGTGGGCTGGGCTGATGGCACCCCTAATGTGTCCCGATATTTTAGTGTTGTGATCTGGTCACTCTACATGTGAGCAGCCCCACTGAAGTCCCTGAGAGGACTTATGTGAGTTAAGTTAAGCACATGTGTAAGTGTGTGCTTGTTCCCGCCAAAAGCATGAAAGAAATAAATAAAGAAGCAAATAGGAAAAAAAAATAAATAAAAAAAGAGGGGAAAAAGGGAATGGGGAAAAAATGTGACATGTGTTACCTTAAACATAGCAAGCACTGGGAAACACCCTCTATACTATAAGAGTCAGATCTGGTTCTTTCAAATTGTTATCTTATTGACCTTCTGTAATCAACATATCAAGCACTAATTTATGATTGCCTTTCCCTATGGCTGATGATAGTATTACTTATGGGAATGAAGAATTGGATTTTAAACAGCATAAGACTCAGAATAAAGAAATAAGTGAATGCCTGAGGACCCCAATTCAATCCACTGTCTCAGTAAAGGGTACTCCCTTAGCCCAGATCAGGTCAGAGAAGAACACAGATACCACACCCCCAAACAATAGTGGAAATGAAAAATACAAAAGAAGTATTTAACCAATGCATGCAAAAAAAACCCCCAACATGTGACCATTTCATAGAGCTCATTAAATCTATACATGGCAGCAGGATAAACACTCATTCAATCTACAGTCTGGAAGTCATCTGTGTTTTATTCATCTCTGTGTTAGCATCCCAACCGCATCTGATCTTCTGGATCTTCTTCCTAAGGCATGGGAGAAGCAGGACGCTTTTACAAAGCAGGACTATAATAGGAAGAAAAATGGCTATCATAAATGTAGGGGGGGTGTACCATACAAATTGGTTTACGTCAACCCATTTATTCCAGGCAAATACCAATGCGTGAATTGTGCATAGCAGCAAAGCTAAATACCCCATCTTGCTCTGGAAAGAGAAAAAAAACACAAGTTTATTTTTTTTCCAATAACAGTAAAAAATGTACTTTATTAGGCAGATGTTGTAAGCACTAAGGGCTTGATGCATAACCCACAAAAGTCACTGGGCTTTAGATCAGATCAAAGACCATTAATTCAGTAACTAAGGGGCTCAATCCTAAACCCATCAAAGTAGTAGCAAAATTCTCCTCGACTTTAATGGGAGAAAGTTTGGGCACATTTTTGCAACTTTTCCCTAGAGCAGAAGTATAAATGAGATGTCAAGAGAGATGGGTGGGCTATGGTGCTACATACAAATCGTACTTTCCTCAGAAGACATAGGTCCATTCTTGATATCAGCTTAGTTCCCCACATGCCATTTTTATCCTGCGTTAGCAGGAGCATGGATGTGACTTGATGTTTTGTTAAGTCTTTCCACCTCTTACTTCTATAAGTACAAAGTAAGATTTTTTTTTTTTAATTTCTTGCAAAGCGAATTATTACAGTCAAGAACTTCTGATGTTCCATGCTATGAAAAAAAAAAAAAAAAAAAAACACCAACCCCAATTTAATAACTGTAGAAGAGCTCAGTGCAGAAATAACTCCCACTGACATCACTGGATTTGATTTAGGATGCTCAGGGAATTCAGGATCGGGCCCGAAGAGAAAAAAGTACTAGCAGCAACACCGAGAAAACAAAAATTGTTTTTTTTTTAATGTAACTTTTCATAGTAATCACTGGGAAATCATACACTGCACTTTCATGTTCTAGATATCCCTTCACATAATCAGATTGATAAATTATTTGTTTACAAAACTAATCTAGCATATTAGTGTTATTCTTCTGGTTAGATGGACTTCTTTACCTTGCTGCTGGTATGGGCTGGGTGACGCCTAGTTGAAGAAGAAGGTGGGCATAACTGCTGCCCTTTCATTTAGGACAGCATGAGAAGCTATTGAGCTCCTCTAGAGAACTGAGATGTTGAAACACTATGAGCATCACTCAAAACAAAGGCAGATGCAAGACAGGTCAGAAACAGAGCCACACAGGTGAAGGGGTTTCACTGGATATTGTTTTAGTGGAGATGTGAGTGTCTGAGATAAAAGCAGGAGGGAAGAAAAAACACCACAGAAGCTGAGACACAAGCAGTAGAAGGCCAAGGGCACAGCCAGAACCAGCACTGTCTGGGAATGTGTCCTTGAGAGAGCTTTGGGGCTAAGTGCTGGCTGGAACTGAGAGAAACGAAACTGTCTCCTGCTATTTGATTCCTGCTGTGTTCAGGGAAACAGGACTTTATGTACATTCTTTGGAAATTAACAGAGTTGTATCAGAGAAACACTGTAGTATCTGTGATTTCTCCTCTACTAAAACAACCCTCTAGATCCTGAATCTTTGCTTACTGGTTGGGTCAAAAAGGGATACCAGTACTTTAATATGAATAGCCAAAATTGTGAGGTAGAGGCGCCTCTTCACTATCTTCCCCCAGCTACCCTCTATACATCTGAGAATTTTCACCACAGCTGATTGCATCTCAAGTTACAGTATATATGATCCCCCATCATAGCACTCTCAGGAGATACTCATTGATGACCTAATGCAAAGTGCTTAATAGGTCATCAAACTTTCATGTTTAGGTGCTCAGGGCCTGATTCACCACTCTCCTAAACCAGTTTTACACTGACTTCAGGGGAGTCTTAAAATTAATAAAAATGTAAGTTAGAGGAAAACCCCAGCCCCTCAAACTGACGCCTAGGTGGCTGAAGCAAGCACATGTGAATGCTGAGATTGGTACATATGTAGGATTGATTGGGTGTCCCTATGGGCAGAATTTGACCCCTTACTTTTTCAACTAGGTTCCTTTGCTTTGAATACACCTTTTGTGCTGGAGAGGGAGAGTGAAAGCCTATGTTTATGGTAAGGACCTGATCCTTGCCCTCCCTTCCATCTGCTTTGTGCTGCTCAGGCACATCAGGGCATGTCTGGGCCAGTAGGAATGGGCCAAGTTATTTCTGAAATGCCTTTTATGTCAATGATACTTGGCCAATAGAATGATCCCAAAGTGACCATCACTGTCAGTGGCCAGCCCCTGGATTAGTGGAGCGGAAAGGTGGCCTTTCCCCCTACCTTGTCTCCTATACTGAATGCAAGTTGGCTTGGTCCCAAGGATCTGGCCTTAATGGTTTGATTTAGGAGGTGGCAGTACAAATGCATCTCCGCTGCCCTGCCAACATACCTTGATCCTGTTCTGGACTCAAAAGTATTCATGTTAACACCCTTCTAATACCTGACTTTATGATCAAGCCTTGAACAAAGGTGCAAATTGTGGGGATGTTTTTTGTGATGGACTGCACTGAGTCCAGAGTCTCATTTCTCATGCAGTAGGTCATAGAACAGCCATCTGGTTTTTTATAACCAAGAATGTCAAGTTGGTGACCTCTGAACTAGTTTCCTACAGGTGTGGGGATACTCCTTCTCATTAACAATCTCTAATCCTCAACAACACTGTAGCCTATCAATATGTCAATCTTTTTTTGCCAAATAAAGTAGAATGTTTGTTGCAAAGCAATTGGCAAAGGACACCGAGTAAATTTTCAGACTGGTTTCCATGAACACTGTATGGTCTGATATTTTAGAGAAAGGCTATTACTGCTGATCTTAATTTATAATGTAAAATCCTCCAAGAGCACACAGATCACATGTAATGTTTATGTGTACCTGAATACAGTGAAACTCTCTCCAGGTCAAAGAATGGCTGACAGATGGAATTGATGTTACTGCCAGTATGGCCAGCAGAGCTAGTCCCAGAATCCCTAGAGACACATAAATCTCCATTCTCCAGACATCATGTTCAATCCAGGCATTTTCCTTTTTTTGCTTGACCTGCCAAAATAACATCACATTTAAAGTGACAGACTGACACAGGACCTTGCTGTTCCCAAGAATTGTAGCTATTTACATTAGAGTCATTTAGCCATGAGCCAAGAGAAATACTTTGTTTTCACTCTCTTTCTTTTGCTTTTGCCCTACAAGTGAGAACACAGCTGAGTCTCTGCATTTAACTGTTAGGTTATTTACTTCTGATGACAAAGGTTGCATCAGTCTATGCTGAAGGAAAATCACCTAGATTGAGAAGTGTTTACTGACTTGAGAAACGCCTTGACCCAGAGGAGACTTTTCCTGCAGCCTTCGTAACCTGACTTCACAGCAGGGGAATCTTTATTCTTTCACAAACAAAATTTTACCTATAGCTAAACACCATATTTGGAAGATTCTAACAGGAAATATATTAACCTGGACTATTTTAAGGGGCTAATCAGCAGGCATTCTCAATTACTTTGTTATCCTGCCAGGATAGCTATTTAGCTCTAAGAATTACACTGAGCTGCCCTGAAAACAATGGTCTGTACAGAGGAAAGGATTAGACTTCAGAGGACCTTGATCCTCCACGTTATTCTAATTTATGGCTGCCTGCAACAGCCCTTAAGAGGCCATTGCATCAGGTAGGGATCATCACAATGCAGTGTGCTCCAGTCACAGTCATTCTAGCCTGACATGGCACCAGGACACTCTCTATACTGGGTGGGCTGCGAGTGGCTTAGCAGCACTACACTACCTGGGGTTACTCTAATGCCAGGGAAATTCCCAGCAGGCCATTCAGGCCAGTTTTTTGTAAATTCTGGAGCAAAGAGCTTGTGCATGTGCAGAATTCTCAAGAAGCTGAAAGCACCCTACCCTCTTTGAGTCAAACACATCTACGCTCATAGGAGCCGACTCCGGGAAAAATTAGTGAGTGCAGCCAAGCTCCCCTCACTCCCACCCCACCTCCTCTTCCTCTTCCCCGCCCCCCGCAGCACATCGTGTCCCCACTCCTCTGCCTACTCCCAGTGTTTCCCGCCCGGCTGTCGCCAAACAGCTGTTTGGTGGCGTTAGCATGCTCTGGGGCGGGGAGGGGGGGGAGGAGCGGAACATCACGCACTCAGGGGAGGAGGCGGGGAAGAGGCAGGGCTGGGGATTTGGGGAGGAGTTGGAATGGGGGCAGGGAGGGGGCGGAGACTTTGGGGAAGGGGTTGGAATGGGCAGGGCAGAGGTGGGAAGAGGTGGGGCAAGGACAGGGCCTCATGGAAAGGGTGGCACAGGGATTAGCACAGGAGCTGTATAGATAGGAAGACAGTCAGATGAGGATCTCAAAGTACTTTACAAACAACTAATTACCTCTGAGGCAGGTATGATTGTGGAGGGCTATTTTATGGAGGGCTAATCTCAAGCCCACACAGGGGAACTGACTTGCTCAAGAGTATGCAGATTCATTGGCAGACCCATGATTGACACCTGGAGGACGGGACTCTTAGTTCCAGGCTTTAGCAATCAGATTCTGCTTTCTCACTTTAACATACCCTGGCCTGTTAAATGAAGCAATATATACTTTGTGGGTCAGCCCATTGGTTTTTAAACAAAGAGCTTTGTGGCAGCTGCCTCAGATTCAAATGAAAATCTTTCTCCTCACAGGCTTCTCTGCGTGAGTTGAGTAGATGTGAGATCAGAACTCTGTCAATAAAGAAGTTTTAGTTCGATATTTGGACCCAATCATACCTGTTGGTACGCCCAGTTCAAAAGCTTGTATCTGTAAGATCTCCTCATTGGGTAGCACAAGCTATAGCATGCATGCATTGAGGCAAAGAAAAAACTGAGAAGGCCGAGTTGCTTTCTTGATAACATCCACCCATTCAACCACTGTGGAAATCGTTTGTACTTGGTCCCATAGTGGAGCTGGAAACCTGCAGCTAATATCCCTGGTAAATAAACCAGTGCAAGAAGGGTGATTGAAACCACTGGTAAAACTTTGTTTATGACCAGGATTGGAATTTTATAGAAAGTGTTTTCATTAGTAGTGACAAAAGGGTGGACAACATCTCTCAGAAAAGTATAGATAAATATTAGCAATGAGGCTATAGATGCTATCTTCAGTGGCAAGTGCCATTTGGGGAAGAGATCTTGCTTGCAGTATTGATCTGAAGGGTATTCAAACTCATCAAAATGATGTGTTTGATGTAAATGAAAAAACGCAACCTCTTTGTGGGTGTAGGTGACTTGCAAATCCGTATTCTGAAAAGGATAAAAAGAAAAAAAAATATGTCAAGTTTAAGAGGAAATTAAAGAATCCATCAATCATGTTAGACTCCTGCATTATTGCCCTTTCACCATATGTTTCCCTTACATTATACAAAACAGTAACATAATAGCTATCAAAGACGAGACAGCTCAAACATGTGAGGTTTCAACTCTCCGATACTTAGGTACTTAGCTGATCTGTGCTGAGGCAATTTAAATCTAGATTTCTGGTTCCCTATTCATCCTCTAAGGTGGCTTCTGAATAGATTTTTCACTCCAGGAAGTTAACTACCACAAGAGAAGATTTCATTATGACCTCTTCTGATAAGAGGAATAAATTTCAAGACACAGATTAATAATGTAACCCAAATAACGCACATGGCAATGGAAGCCAGAGATTGTATAATACAACATTCTAGTCACCCAGTGATATTTTAACTGCATTTGCAGGAGAAATTGAAATTTTTTTGATTGATGGTTCACAGACAGTAGAAATCAGAGAGCTAGGAGTACACATCAGCCCACTCCACGCTTGAGTCCCCTTCTTCCTCACCAGATACACACAAGATCTAATAGTTTTCTGCCTCATTTCCCCCTTCACAAATGATGTGAAATTAGATAATCTCAATTACAAAATTTAATTTTCTTCTGTCAGGTAGGCATGGCTTGATTGACTCTTGCTGAAGTTGGTGACAAAACTCTCATTGACTTTGGTGGGAGCAGAATTAGGCCAGAACTTCAGCATAACACTATAGCATGCATTACAGTCAGTGAATTTAAAGATTGTCTTGTGGTTATTAACTCCTGGAGAGGGAAACAGATTAGAATTTATGTTTTCCTTTTATATCTATGCAATAATGGGATGCTGGTAAAAGTTTGTCTGAGGGTGAGGAATTGCATTTATTCTTCACAATCCAAAAGGAGTGTTCCCTTCATAATCCTGTAAAAATAAAATAAAGCTTCAAATAAGCAGAAATGGTTCCGTTTGAAGACATCTAACTTGACATATGTCCAGAACTCAGTGAAGAAAAGTCTCTGTACTAGATTTGGGAAAAAATAATTAGCGACTGTAATTTGGAAGTTCTAAATCTGCCTCACATTAGGACATTGGAGGACTCCCAAACACAGGTGCTAACTTTCTTCTTTCCGGGTGGGTGGTTCACCCCTGCTTCGCCCAGAGTCCCTGCCCCCACTCTGCTCCTTCCCCCATGGCCCCACTCTTGCTCTGCCTCTTCCTGCCTCCTTTCCACCCCCTCCCCCGAGCATGCCCTGCCCTCACTCCACCTCTTCCCACCCTGCTCCGACCCCTTCCCCCCAGCGCCTCCTGCCTGCCGCTGAAGAGCTGATCAGCAGCAGGCACTGGGGGAAGAGGCAGAGCAGGGAGAGAAGGGGGCCCGCCGAGCAGCTGACTGGCGGGTGGCTGGTGGGTGCTGACCACCCACTATTTTTTAGCATGGGTGTTCCAGCCCCGGAGCACCCATGGAGTCAGTGCCTATTCTCCCAAAGCAGGTTCAGGGCTGTCATCCAGCATCATTCTCAAGAACCAAACTGCTCCATATGACAAGTCAGAGGGGGCAATTCAGAGATGATGTGCAAAAGGGGGCAGCATGTAGCTCATTGGTAATTGGGAGCGAGTCTCCATTTCAAGCTGGGAGTGTAATTTCCAGCTCAAGGAGACATACCTGTGCTAGCTATGATTGAGTAAGCACGCTAAAAATAGAAGGTAGTCCCAGTGGCGTGAGGGATTGGTTGAGCAGCAGGAAGGGTAGCCAGCCTGAGTATGTAACTGTCCGAGACCACATGCACATAGCTGGGGAAGCTAGCTCCTCCTGCCGCCACAGCTACACTCTATTTTTAGCATGCTAGCTCCATCAGAGCTAGCGAGGGTATGTCTCGTTGAGCTGGGAATTCCACACCCAGCTCGAAGTGCAGGCATACCCTAAGGCTTTGTCTTCACTGACAGAATAGTATTTGGGTTTTTGACAGCGAGATAACAAGTGTGCATAGTAATCTCGCTGTAAAATCCTAAGTGGAGACAAGGTACTCGCAATGGTTACTGCATGACAGCGAGGTGAAATCAGCCCTCCTCTGCGGTTTGACCTAGTTTACCTTATGCCTTGTCTCCAGTAGGTTTTACACTAGGACAGCTAACATGCTAGTTATGCCACAGTAAAAGCATAGCTTGTCTGTCTGTGAAGACAGACTCCATTAGATGCACTCAGGCTAGGGGTAACCTTACGCTGCAATCGGAGGTGTGACTCTAGCTCAGGTAGACATACCCATGCTAGCTTTAATCTAGCTAGCATGGCTAAAAACATAAGTGTAGACGTAGCAGCTCAGGATTCAGCACGGGATATACAAGCCCGCTGGGGTCCTTGAGTACCTACTCCCATCACTAGCCCATGCTGCCACATCTACACTGATACTTTTAGCAATGACAGCGTGAGTAAAGCCAGCACGGCTATGTCTGCCTGAGCTGCAATCGCATCTTGGATTGCAGTGCAGACATTCCGTAAGCAGCTCTAGAGGGTGAGCAGAGGCAGGCTGAACTGGTGTAACATACATGCGGAGAGGACAGAAGATGGGGTAAATTATATGCACTAAAATTCATCTGTGAACTTGGCCCAGAGGTTCTAACCTTTTGAAGAAGTGGTTTGAAAGGCCTAATTCAATGATAAGGGATAGCTACCCTCAGGATAAGGAATTAGTTCTGTGACTCAGCACCTACTGAGGCTCTGGGGGATGGGCGGGCACAAGCCTGCCCACATCTAAATGCCCTTCCCCCCAGGCTAAGGGGAGGAGCTACTTGATCCAGGCGTCAAGATTTGGGGGGGGGGGGGGGAAACAAATGAAAAAAACCAGGCAAGGGAATGAGGGTCACAGGGTTAAAAGCAGGGAGCCAGAGGCAGACCCTGAGCAGAGAACCCTGGACTGTGCCCACTGCTTCTCAAAGTCATCCAGGGAGCCAGTGGACACGGCCCAGAGGAACTCTGCCCAGATACATGACTTTAGGCAGGTTCAGAAATAGGCCCCACAGTCGCAGAGCACTTCCCAGTTCAGCTTCCTCCTGCAGAGGCAAATTTCTGCTGGAAAAGATTTTTTTTGTGCTTTTCTTTTGGGGCAGTGAGGAAGACATAATGTTCATTGTGAGATGACTACTTTAAAAAGACTGTCTTTTAAAGGGGGAGTTCAGGGATTTCTTACTGGAATAAAATAATTTCTACTGGGCTTTGTTCAGCTAGTAGGGCACAACTCAAACCCCTTATGTAGCTCTGAACTGTGCCGCTACTCCACTGGCCCAAACTGTGTGTTTAAGCATGGTCTCTGACTACACAGAATGAAATGTCTTTATCTTTTTATCTCCTCATGACAATATTGTTACAAGACTTAAAGATGAGCTGATGAGATCCCCGTGTTATGGAAACAGTTAATTCTCTAGAACAACCGAGGTGCGAGATCAAACATTTGCATGATGCATATGAGCTTTTTTTATATGGATGTTACCGAATCGTTATGGTTTCCCGTATTTCTCCCAGGCTCCGGTTTCTGAACTTCATCCTGATCCATCCTGCTCTCCATTACAGAGGAACCCTGAAAAATAACTACAGGATGTAAGTCATCAAGTGCTCAAAGGCACTGCTGCAGTTTTGTCACTTATTTTACTGAAATGCAGAAATGACCATATTTTTCATTTGCCATATGTTTGCAGGACCATTTGCCTCCTATGGAAGTGACACTCAGCCTGTGGCTTTAGAGTGGTGCATGCTTCCTTGGGGGCACTCATGGCTCTAACTGGAGTTCCTTGCATTTTTTCCTGATCCTAGGCAGAATGAGGATCATGAGACCACTCAGTTCTGTCTGAGACATTAAAGGCAGCATAGGTAAAGCTGAGCAAGTTGAATGGACTTGCGAAGATCATGTCAATCCATAACAGTGAGGTCAAGGTTTGGGGAAAGAGATAAAATGGAAAGGGTCTGCAGCACTATCTTCTCTTGGTTTCAATGCTGCCATTCTAATAATCCTTTTTTGTACCACTTCACACAGATTTCCAAGAGCATGATGTGGATTGGAAAGATAGATGGGCAAGTGATATTCATGCATTAAGACATGCAGCTCTTATTCTGATACTACACATTCTAGAGATGAGAATCCCAACAATACCTGCCTGCTATTAAAGGCTTGTGATATTGTGGACTATGGAGTGAAATTCACTATAATGGCTATCAGCTGGGATGACAGCTGTTGTTGCAAAAGTAATGATTAGAAGCCAATTTATCAGTTTTCTGGAAATAAAAACATTCCTAATAAGCAATACTGAAAAAAGAAACTGTGAGAATGAATGCATGTTCTCATCCAATGCAACACACGTCTCAGCTGTGGAGCTGCATACAATGAATCATAGGGGATGGGTCATGAAAGTCCACTTGTTTTCTTGAGCCAGAATTAATGAAATAAAATATCTGCTGAATGTCCAATAATAAGATATTGGTTAGGAGGGTCCAAAATAGGAGACATTAATAATTCTACTCTGTGGTAAATGCTAAATGAATTGGCAAGAAGCAGCCACAACCAGTGCACCCACTGAGACAAAGAAAATTACATTTAAAAGTCCAGCTGTTGAGGAAATAGCTAAATAGAATTATGGCTAAGTAGATCATAATTATTATTGTATGAAAAAGTGTTGTAGTAAGTCCTTTCCTCACTGCACGTCGGCTCAACTTCCCACCTTCTACAGTGAAGCAGTAAAATCATTTAAAACTATAAGGGACAAGCTCCCGCTGTTGAATATAAGGTTTGCTGTCCACTTTGAGCTCAGCTGGTAAACTAAATGATATTTTTCCTTCTGATGTGACCATTCCATTTTGCAACATGAAAAGCTGACTCAGAATTATGCTAAATAAATAAACTAAGGTCCAAAATCTGCAGCCCTCACTCAGGAAAAGCTACCTATGAAAACTATGGGAGATTTACGGAGTAAGGACTGCAGGACTTGGCCTTATGAGAAGAGACATAATAAACATGATTAGAACCTACTGTGGGAGTTACATCTGAAAACCTGTTATTATATTTGCAAAATTACAGCATAGGTATCAAGAACCAAAAGTTTTTCTTTTAAAGAACTCTGCATTGTTTGGACATATGCACATAGTTTCTAAAAAAAGAACTTTCCACATTTGCATTTAGCAAAGCTTTCGTTCTGAACTTTGTGGAAGATTTATTGAGAAACACACAGTATTTGGACTAGTTAAAGTATTGTTGTGGGTTTCCTCCCTACAGTCAGAATGGGATTAGATCTTCTCCAGGTTTTGAGACGTTGTCCCTAAAAAGTGACCCAGGTGAGGATGTATGACAATCCGTGAACAAACATTGTTCTTCACAGAAATAGTCTTAAGTCTGTTCCACTCAACCAACCCAGCGGGGTGGAAGTCAGACTCGCAGGCACAGGAAATATGAATAAGCTGCTGTTTACTACAAACGGGAGCCTTGTCTGGAAACATTTCCCCAGGGCTCGGGCGACTTCTGTACAGGCAGCTCAGATTAAAGCCTGGGAAACTAAACCAAACAAGACTTTGTCACCCTGAGTCTGGGGTTTACTCCCCTCCCTTTGTGGACTGTAAAACTAGTTCTTACAGCGATTTCTGAGTCACCAATTGCAGGAATGTACTAATTGAATTTGCCGCTGGAGTGGGGGAGGGCGAGGACTCCGAAGTGAAGTTAGAGGTTGCTCTCCAGGACTCCTCCTGCTCCCGTTGTAACGGATCTCCCGAGAGCCCACCAGTGGCTCGGCTCAGTAAGTATTTGATTAATCAGGGCAAGGCAGGAGAAAGCGAATCGATTGCTGCTATTTGTCTGCGTGAACGTAAAACGCGGGGCTGTTAGAAAACGCAGAGATTAAACTGAAGTTACTTACAAACTTTCTACCTCGGTTTAGGTCTCCAGGCTCAGGCCAGGGTGAGATTCCAAGGCGCGCTGGCGCAGCCCACACGCGACCTTGCAAGTCTGATGCCCAGACTTCAGCCTGCCCATCGTCCCTCCCTCCTTCCTTCCAGCCCCGCCTTCTGCATCCATCCATCCGGCTCCACCCCGTCTCCGCTGGGGCTGGGTGAAAACTGGATTTGCCAGAATCCTGTTGATTTTCGTCCACACAGCCCTCAAATTGTTAGGGCTAGAGATCAGGTTTCACCGCGCCTTCTGCACCAAAAAACTCTAGGCCCATCATGCTGCCCCGGTACAGAAATCTCCGGACCCGGCAGCTGGAGTTTTCTGGATCCAACCACGTTTGGCCCCACCCTCAAATTCTAATGTGTGAAGAGGGGACACATGTAGCTGCTCCTCTCACCCCAAAGCCGTTCAGTGACCAACGCATCCTGGCACATCAGTGCCACCACCAATCCATGGATCTGGTATCTGGATCCGCGGGATCCAGCCAATTTTTGGCTCCCACCCTGCAAATTGTACTGCTTAGACCGAAGGCGAGACATCCCACTGCATCCTAGCGCAACAGTGGCACAAAAAGCCGGAGCTAGCGCCCCAGATCCTGCCAGTTTGGGGCCCTAACTCCCCCCTCCCCCCAATTTCCCAGCCTAAATAGAGAGCATAACATGCCTCACCTCAATTGCACATTCAATTCCGAGCTCCCTCCCCTAACCCCGCTGCCAGCCAAACCCGTCTCCTTCTTGCTGACAAACAGCACTTCTGCAGCCCTGTCTCTACTAACGTAACCCTCAGGACCAAAGTCTGCCCTGATCTTGCCCCTTTTACCTGTGGCAATTCTGACAAAGTTGACCCACCTTGGAGATGCATTCAGAACACTAGCTCCGGACTGTGTTCACACTAGTACTGTGGATTATCTTGTCGGCATTTGGAAAGTTACTGCCATTGATACAAAACGTTATTCGCCTCTCGCACTTGCTGTCAGAGTAAATCGCCTGTGCCTCGGGCTGCACTCGGGTTTAGAGGAGGTTTGCTAATGTAACTCAGCCTCATTTGGTTGTTTAATTCGAAGTACTTGACTCCACGCCTTTGATTTGGTGTAGATCTACATAGCACAAGTTCGTCCACGCTGTGCCATGTGGCTGGCAGCAGATAAGAGATTGTCTGTGGATATAATTTTCTTCTCCTTTCGTGCTTTGTCACGCTTTAAAAATTTCTGTCAGGGTGACATCTAGCGGTAGGAACATGAGGGGAAGCACATGACTGCTTTAATCAGCGACAGCTAAGGGTAGTGTTATATGTAGAGAGATCTGGCTCAGTCTTTATATAAATATTATGGTCCAAAGGCGGTCATGCTTCCATAGAGATCAATGGCAAAACTCTCATTAGAAATTCTTAATTGACTAGTTTAGTGGTATCTGGGCTACATTTGCTAAATTACTTATAACATGACTAATATTGTTAAGCTGGGGGTTAGGTAATCATACCATCTCATTGAAGTTGTTGATTATGACAGCCAACTTCCATTCAGGCTGAACAAGGAAACAATTAAGTGTCCTTTTGTTTAGTGAAAGGTAAAACAATGGAAAACCAGTACCAAAGGGCTAGACTGCTTGCAAACCTGGGCAGTGGCTAGACCATGCAGTCCAAGATGTGTCCCAGGATTCTAATAACATCAGGGTGGAAGGATTGATTTGATTACAGCTGTGTGTTTGTATGCAGGGGTGTCAAAGGGTGTACCTGCTCTGTAGTAATCCCTTCTAGCCCAGCCTGGCTCAAGAGCACCTGCCTCAGTTTCCCTTCCACTCAGAGTCCCTTAAAAAGTCCATGCAAGCTAGATATTCAAAACATTTTCCTTTCTGGAGTCCAATTTATTAAGTCCTATACAGTCTTTCAAAAGAAAACAAACTTAGAAAGCCTTCATCCCCTTTTCAGCTAGGCCCAGCTCCTCCTCCCCAAGAACACAGCTTCCTTCTCCCCTCAGCACCTCTAGCCTAAAGATTAGCCTTCTCCACAGGCCTTCCCTCCTGATATCTTCTCCCTACTGATTCAGGGCCCTTCAGGAACTGTCTTACTCCCTACATTGTCTGCAGGCAATTGCTAACAGCTAGCAACAGCTGTGTCCCCCTTTACAAGGTCCAGGTGCCTTCCTGAAACCCTATTGGGCAGCAGGTAATCAGTCCAGATGCACAGGTCTTAAAGGGACCAGCCCCTCTGTGATGGAGGAGAGAAGCAGCAGATAGTGAAGGTAACAAGCAAGCAAAGACAGTGAAAAATGCACATGTAGCATGATCCTGAGAAAAACTAAGCAAGGGTGCTTCTGGGTAGAGTGCTAGCTGAAAGAGACTTGGGATGGGGGAAAAAGGAACTGTCTCCTGCTGTTTGATTCCTATTGAGTCAGGGAAACAGGACTTTAGGTACCGGAATTATGAAGCCACTCTGAAAATGTTTGTTGCCCCTGTCTTCTGCTAACTTGCCTGGCTAGGGCTATCTGGTAAACTAGACTGTTTAGGAATGGCTTGCTATTTTCACCATATTTTAGCATCAGGGGTATCCAAAAGCATGAGGTGAGACCACAACTCTAATCTGAGAGGTGGCAACTGAACCTCTCAAGGTAGGAGGGGTTCTTCATGGATCATGCAGTTCTTGGCCTCTCCGCTGAGTCTGCCAAATAGTGTGATGGGTGATGGTGAGTTTGTGTTATGGGAGCTGGAATGGAGACCCACCAAACTCATCTTATATAGAGGCCATCAAACAGACATTAGATTGGAGGGGGGAAAAAACTTCTAATCACTACATGAACTTCACTGTATTCAGACTGGTCTAGTGGTGCCAAGCTCATTAGCAATGAGCTGAAGCATCCAGTTTCCCAAGAGGTGCTAATTTAGGAAGGGGATTTTATTCTACCTAAGTTCTTATACGGCGCTTGTCACCAGAGTATCTGAACATTAAGTGAGGTGACTATCACCTGTCACATGTGGTTTGTTCTCTCATCTTCTCTCCACTGGGAAAATTACACGTGCAGCAGAGTGGTGCTAGGGTTGCCGTTATTTCCCCATGTTCTTTGTTAGGTGTTTATATTAGAGAAGGACAGGTTGAAGAAATGCACCTTGCTCTTGAAGTCGAAGGTGCAGGGCTGCCCAGAGGATTCAGGGGGCCTGGGGCAAAGCAATTTTGGGGGCCCCTTCCATAAAAAAAAAGTAGTAACATGTATTTGGAAATGTAAAAAATAACCAGTGAAATACATTCAAAAATTAATTTTTAATAATTTGAAAATACACCAAATACATTATTTAAAAACATTAAATCCTTTAATGGTATGTATACATTTGAAATTACATAATGGGCTGTTGCTGGGTGATGGTGATGGTTGGTGCCAATGGGCTGTCGCTGCCTGGGGGTGGCGCTACTGTTGCACAGGGCTGGGTGGGGAGCTGGGCTCTGGGTCGGGGGGTGCCTGGCTCAGAGGGGCTGGGCTCGGAGCTGGGATTCAGGGCTGGGGGAGGGTTTGGGGAGTGCCCAGCTCAGAGGGGCTGGGCTCAGAGCTGTGGGTTGGAGGGTGCCCAGCTCTGAGGGGCTTACCATGCCGCTTACCCCCTCTCTCAGAGCCTCAGCGAGCCGCGTCCAGGAGCTCCTGCCACTTGGCCCGCCGGAGCTCGCAGCCCCGCCCCCTTACCACGCGGCTCCGAGCGGGAGGACCTCAGGCCCCGCCTGAGCCACGCTGCTGCAGCGCTGTCCAGGGCCGCTCCTGGACGCGGCGCGCTGAGGTGCTGGGGGATGGGGAAAGGCGGAGGTGGGGGTGGGGGGGAGCCTCCGAAATTCTCTTGGGGGCCAATGCGGGGCCCGGGGCCTGGGGCAAATTGCCCCACTTGCCCCCCCACTCTGGGTGGCCCTGGGAAGATGATGAGGTTTGTGATAGCTCTTAGTTCCTGCAGGAGTTTGTTTCACAGTCTTTGACTAACTCCCAAGAAAGCTCTGACTCCTCCAGATGAGTTTTATTTTTATTCCGGGATGGCTCTAGGCACCAGCTAAAGAAGCAGGTGCTTGGGGCAGCCAATACCAACGGGCGGCACTCTGGCCACTCTTGGGACGGCACATCTGGGTCTTCAGCGGCTGGTCCCTCAGTCCCTCTTGGAACAAAGGACCTGCTGCCGAATTGCCACCGAAGAGTGGAGCGGTGCGATTGCGCTGCCGCGGGCTTTTTTTTCTTTTTTTTTTTTGCCGCTGGGGCGGCAGAAAACCTGGAGCCGGCCCTGTTTTTATTGTAGGAAGTTTCATGAGCTTCAGGAGCAGAATTTTTGACAGGGCCTTCGTTGTGGAGCAATAGGCAATCTTCTAGATATCCTGGACCCAGAGTGCTTTGAATCACAGAATCATAGAACTGGAAGAGACCTCAAGAAGTCATCTAGTCCTGCCTTGAGTGCAGGGGACTGTACTAAGTATTATCTATACCATCCCTGTCAGGTGTTTGTCCAACCTGCTCTTAAAAATCCCCAATGATGGAGATTCCACAACCTCCCTAGGCAATTTATTTCAGTGCTTAACTACTCTGACAGTTAGGAAGTTTTTCCTAATGTCCAAACTAAACCACCCTTGCTGCAATTTAAGCCCATTGCTTCTTGTCTGTCCTCAGAGGTTAAGAAGAACAATTTTTCTTCCTCCTCCTTGTAACAACCCTTTGTGCACTTCTAAACTGTTATCATGTCCCCTCTCAGTCTTCTCTTCTCCAGACTAAACAAACCCAATTTTTTCAATCTTTCTTCATAGGTCATATTTTCTAGATCTTTAATAATTTTTGTTGCTCTTCTCCGGACTTTCTCCAGTTTGTCCACATCTTTCCTGAAATGTGGTGCCCAGAACTGGACACAATACCCCAGTTGAGGCCTAATTAGCACGGAGTAGAGCGGAAAAATTACTTCTCATGTCATGCTTACAATACTCCTGCTAATACATCCCAGAATGATGTTTGCTTTTTTTTTGCAACAGCATTACACTGTTGACTCATATTTACCTTGTGATTCACTATGACCCCCAGATCCCTTTCTGCAGTATTCCTTCCTAGGCAGTCATTTCCCATTTTGTATGTGTGCAACTGATTGTTCCTTCGTAAGTGGAGTACTTTGCATTTGTCCTTATTGAATTTCATCCTATTTACTTCAGATCATTTCTCCAGTTTGTCCAGATCATTTTGAATTTTAATCCTATCCTCCAAAGCACTTGCAACCCCTTCCAGCTTGGTATCGTCTGCAAACTTTATAAGTGTACTCTCTATGCCATTATCTAAATCCTTTATGAAGATATTGAACAGAACCGGACCCAGAACCAATCCCTGCGGGACCCCACTCGTTATGCTCTTCCAGCATGACTGTGAACCACTGATAACTACTCTCTTGGAATGATTTTCCAACCAGTTATGCACCCACCTTATACTAGCTCCATCTAGGTTGCATTTCCCTAGTTTGTTTATGAGAAGGTCATGCGAAACAGTATCAAAAGCCTTACTAAAGTCAAGATATACCACATCTACCATTTCCCCCCTAGCCACAAGGCTGTCAAAGAAAGCTATCAGGTTGGTTTGACATGATTTGTTCTTGACATATCCATGCTGACTATTATTTATCACCTCATTATCTTCTAGGTGTTTGCAAATTGATTGCTTAATTATTTGCTACATTATCTTTCCGGGTCCAGAAGTTAAGCTGACTGGTCTGTAATACCCCGGGTTGTCCTTATTTCCCTTTTTATAGATGGGCACTATATTTTTCCTTTTCCAGGTCTTCTGGAATGTCTCCCGTCTTCCATGACTTTTCAAAGATAATTGCTAATGGCTCAGATATCTCCTCAGTCAGCTCCTTGAGTATTCTAGGATGCATTTAATCAGGCCCTGGTGATTTGAAGATATCTAACTTGTCTAAGTAATTTTGACTTGTTCTTTCCCTATTTTAGCCTCTGATCCTACCTCATTTTCACTGGCATTCACTATGTTAGACTCCAATAGCTACCAACTTTCTTGGTGAAAACCGAAACAAAGAAGTCATTAAGCACCACTGCTACTTCCACTTTTTCTGTTATTGTCTTTCCCCCCTCATTGAGTAATGGGCCTACTCTGTCCTGGGTTTTCCTCTTGCTTCTAATGTATTTGTAGAATGTTTTCTTGTTTTCTTTTATGTCCCTAGCTAGTTTGATCTCATTTTGTGCATTGGCCTTTCTAATTTTGTCCCTACATACTTATTTGTTTATATTCATCCTTTGTAATTTGACCGAGTTTCCACTTTGTAAGACTGTTTTTTGAGTTTTAGATCATTGAAGATCTCCTGGTTAAGCCAGGGTGGTCTTTTGCCATACTTCCTATCTTTCCTATGCAGTGGTTTCTCTTGTGCCCTTAAAATGTCTTTTTGAAAAACTGCCAACTGTCTTCAATAGTTTTCCCCCTTAGACTTGCTTCCAATGGGATTTTACCTATCAACTCCCTGAGTTTGCTAAAGTCTGCCTTCTTGAAATCCACTGTCTTTATTGTGCTGTTCGCCCTCCTACCATTCCGTAGAATCATGAACTCTACCATTTCGTGATCACTTTCACCCAAGTTGCTTTCCACTTTCAAATTCTCAACCAGTTCCTCCCTATTTGTCAAAATGAAATCTAGAACTGCCTTCCCCCACTAGCTTTCTCAACCTTCTGAAATAAAAAATTGTCTCCAGTACATTCCAAGAATTTGTTGGATAATCTGGGCCTTGCTGTGTTATTTTCCCCAACAGATGTCTGCATAGTTGAAGTCCCCCATCACCACCAAGTCCTGTGCTTTGGATGATTTTGTTAGTTGTTTAAAAAAAGCCTCAGCCACCTCTTCTTCCTGGTTTGGTGGTCTGTAGTAGACCCCTACCATGACATCAGCCTTGTTTTTTTTACCCCTTTTATCCTTACCCAGAGACTTTCAACAAGTCTGTCTCTTATTTCTATCTCAACCTCAGTCCAACTGTGTACATTTTTAATATACAAGGCAACACCTCCTCCCTTTTTCCTCTGCCTGTCCTTCCTGAGCAAGCTGTATCCTTCTATACCAATATTCCAGTCATGCATATCATCCCGCCAAGTCTCTGTGATGCCAACTATGTCATAGTTATGTTTTACAAACATTTCGAATTCTTCCTGCTTATTCCCCATACTTCTCACATTAGTCTACAGACATCTAAGATACTGATTTGACTTGAAGATAATAACTGAAACCTTGAATTTGACTCAATGATCTATGGGCAGCCAGTGTAGAGAGTAGAAGACTGGTTTGCTTTGCTTGCAGTATCACATATTCCTAAGAAGATGCAACATTCTGTAATAGCTGGAGTTTCCCAAGAGCTGATGGCTTCATGATCAGGTATATTGTATTACTGTAATCTGGACAAGAGGTGACAAAGGTGGGTGTATTACATGCAAAAATACCCAAAAATCAAATAGTGAAAGAATGGTAAGTTTACACAGTCCAGTACTCAAAGGTTAGGAAATGCCGGAATTAAAACTGCCTGTGCAACCTTAAAAAATCCCCTTTGTGCATATGCATTATGGTAGAGTCTTTAATGACATGATCACGTGCTATTTTTTCCCCAATGGCTCTTTATCTGTGTTTGAACCAAGGACATGCAGATTAATAGCACAGATTGCTACCACTTGAGCTAAAGAAGTAACTAGTAGGAATAGTATAGTGTTATCCTTATATGGATGTACACACATTTATCAGAGGGTTACACAACTGTTTTGAGACAAGTGTCAGGGTCCTGTGTTCTGTCCCTGGCTGTGATGGGGAGTGTGATCTATCAGGGGTGAGTAAACTACGGCCTGCGGCCACATCTGGCCCGTTAGACCATCTAATCCGTCCCTCAGCTCCAGCCAGGGAGCAGGATCGGGTGCTTGCCCTGCTCCACGCGTCTCCCAGGAAACAACTGGCATGACCCCCACCTCTGGTTCCTACGTTATATGCGGAAGCACAGCAGGTGGCTCTACCCTGTCCACAGGTGCCACCTCTGCAGCTCCCATTGGCCACAGTTCCCGGCTGCAGGGGAGCTGTGGACAGGGCAGCACACCTCAGAGTCGGAGGAGGGACATGCTTCCAGGAGCTGCTTGCGGTAAGCGCTGCCTGGAGCCTGCACCCCTGAGACTCCACCAGTGCCCCAATCCCCTGCCACAGCCCTCATCCCCCTCCCACCCTCTGAACCCTTCAATCCCAGCCCGGACCACCCTCCTGCAACCCAAAACCCTCATCCCCGGCCCCACCCCAGAGCCTGCACCCCCAGCCGTAGCCCTCACACCCCTCCCCTGTACCCCAGCCCTGATCCCCCTCCCACCCTCTGAACCCCTCAGTCCCAGCCTGGAGCCCACTCCTGCACCCCAACCTCCTAGCCCCACCCCAGAGCCCGCACCCCAACCCAGAGCCCCCTCCTGCACTCTGAACTCCTCATTTCTGGCTCCACCCCAGAGTCCACACCCCCAGTCAGAGCCTGCACCTTCTTCTGCATTTCTACCCCCAATTTCACGAGCATTCATGGCCTGCCATACAATTTCCATATCCCAATGTGGCCCTCGGGCCAAAAAGCTTGCCCACTTCTCATAGCAGATACAGAAAATCTACCAGAAAGGCACCCAGGCACATACGTGTAGCATTTTCAGTCTGAAAGGTATTGTGCCTGAGCCCTGGTCTACACTGGGGGATCAAACTAAGTTACGCAATTTCAGCTACGTGAATAATGTAGCTGAGGTCGATGTACTTAGATCAACTTACCGTGGTATCTTCACCGCGGTGAGTCGACTGCTGCTGCACCCCCGTCGACTCCAACTGCGCCTCTCGTGGCGGTGAAGTACAGGAGTCGATGGGAGAGTGCGCGGGGGTCAATTTATCGCGTCTAGTCTAGACGCGATAAATCGATCCCCGCTAGATCAATCACTGCCTGCTGATCCGGCAGGTAGTGAAGACATACCCTAAGTGAGGCTTGGTTCTATCATATTAGACAGCTGGGTTCTCTTCCCCACTCTGCCAGAAATGAACGTGCACAATCTTTCATTTGCCTTATTTGTAAAATGAGTGAGTGAGTAATAAAGGCACGGAAGTGCACAGAAATAGTAACACTATCAGGGATGCAATTAGACCAGAAATTATGGACTCTGGGCTCCCAGTCCAGTTCACCTAGATCAAAAGGCATATGGATAGGGAAGACTCATTCTGTGTATGTCTACACTGGAGCTCAAGGTGTAATTTCCAGCTCAAGTAGACATATGTGTGCTAGCTCTGATTGATATAGCACACTAAAAATAGTGGTGTAGCCACAGCAGTGCAAGCCACCCAAGTATGTACCTATGTCTTGAAGAGGATTGTACTTGGGTAGATAGTGTGTCCAGCTGCCCGCATAGCTGCGGCTACACTTACTTTTAGGGAGCAAGCTCAAACAGAGCTAGCACAGGTACGTCTATCTGAGCTGGAAATTACACTACAGCTCCAGTGTAGACATACCCTGTGTCTCCTCTCTATTCTGCTTTGTCACTTCTGCAATGCAACCATGAGAGGGCTTGGGACAGCCCTTTCAGGGTAGGGACTGTCCCAGGGAAAAGTGAGACAAGTGGCAATTCTATCTGCAGCTGGAGATAGCCATGTTTCATCACCTCCTCTTATGCTGGGGCTGGGTGTAGGTGATGTGCACCAACAGAGAGCCCCTTCATGCCAAAGAAATTCTCTGCTGGCTAGATGGGGCTGATTTGTACCACTAGAATGTTGCAAAGAGTCCAGAACACATAGTGGAATCTGGCCCACTGGGCTATATCCACAAAGGGGGACTTGGGCTCAACATTGCAAGGTCTGATGTTTAGTGCTCTACCACTTAATGGTATCCACATCCCTGAGTTAGGTCTCCAGACTCCTCATACAATGCACGGGGAGAGTTAGATGCCTAGGGTAAGGGATTAACAGAAGCCAGCACATTGATTGCAGAAGCCACCTAAACTAGCCAAAAGGAAATGCTGAGAAGAGGGGTGTTGCCGAAGTCCTACTCTTCAAAGGGACCTAGGCACCTATTTCTGTTCAGGATTCACAGCCAAGAAACCGCTTCTGGAGTTAGGTGCTGTCAAAGCTGCTTCCCCACTCTGAACTTTAGGGTACAAATGTGGGGGCCTGCATGAAAACTTCTAAGCTAAACTACCAGCTTAGATCTGGTCCGCTGCCACCATCCCAAAGCTAATTCCCTTCCCTGGGTAGCCTTGAGAAACTCTTCACCAGTTCCCTGGTGAATACAGATCCAAACCCCTTGGTCTTAAAGCAGGGAGAAATGAACCATCCCCCCTCCTTCCTTCCACCAACTCCTGGTGAATACAGTTCCAACCCCCTTGGATCTTAAAACAAGGAGAAATTAACCATCCCCCCTCCTTCCTTCCACCAACTCCTGGTGAATACAGATCCAACCCCCTTGGATCTACAAACGAGGAAAAAATCAATCAGGTTCTTAAGAAGAAGACTTTTAATTAAAGAAAAAAGGTAAAAATCGTCTCTGTAAAATCAGTATGGAAAATAACTTTATAGGGTAATCAAACTTAAAGAGCTCAGAGGACCCCCCTCTAGCCTCAGGTTCAAAGTACAGCAGACAGAGATGAAACACTCTAGTAAAAGGTACATTTATAAGTTGAGAAAACAAAGATAAAAACGCCTTGCCTGGCTGTTTACTTACAAGTTTGAAATATGAGAGACTTGTTTAGAAAGATGTGGAGAACCTGGATTGATGTCTGGTCCCTCTCAGTCCCAAGAGCAAACGACTTCCCAAAACAAAGAGCACAAACAAAAGCCTTCCCCCCCCCCCCAAGATTTGAAAGTATCTTGTCCCCTTATTGGTCCTTTGGGTCAGATGCCAGCCAGGTTACCTGAGCTTCTTAACCCTTTACAGGGAAAAGGATTTTGGAGTCTCTGGCCAGGAGGGATTTTACAGTACTGTACACAGGACAGCTGTTACCCTTCCCTTTATAGTTATGACAGATGCCTAAGCTCTTTCTCACAAAAAANGTTACCTGAGCTTCTTAACCCTTTACAGGGAAAAGGATTTTGGAGTCTCTGGCCAGGAGGGATTTTACAGTACTGTACACAGGACAGCTGTTACCCTTCCCTTTATAGTTATGACAGATGCCTAAGCTCTTTCTCACAAAAAATGGTGGCATTGGTGACCCTTTCAAATCCGTAGTTAGTGGTTGGAGCACTCAGACAGGATGTGGGAGACTCATGTTCAAATCCCCATCTCTGCCTGATTTGGAACAGGGATTTGAACACACATCTCCCACCTCTCAGGACAGTGTCTTCACCACAGGGGTGGAATTCTCTCAATCTCTTCTGTTGAATCCATTTCACTTTGTATAAATAATTAAATATTCATGGGACCAGAGAAAACGTAAGAACGACTCTATAACTCAGTGGCTCAAGAACTCTCTGGGAGGTGGGAGACCCAAGTTCCCATGACTGCTTAATTATTTATATAAAGTGGAATAGTTTCAGTAGGAGAGATTGAGGGATGACCCACTCTAGAATATCCCACAGCCCAGTGGTTGGGACACTTTTTCTCTGATCTGGGTTTTTAATAAGGTCCCTCCCCATTCTGAGCCCCATGTTCCTAGAAGCAACTCACTTGGTGTGTGTGGGAGGGAGCACCCCCTTGTGTCTGGTTGCACGGCCTTCCCCTTGGTTGCCTCCTATTAGTCATCTCCATTTGAGTCTTCCATCGCTTAGCCCTACAGCCAGGTCACTTAAAAGTTCAATCCGCTTCTGGGGTATTGGAGTCTGGTTGTAACTGGACAGGTCCTAAGCTGGCTTCTCCCAACTGGCCTCTTCAAAGGTCTTTTACCTGGCTTCTCCCAGGCCAGCAGCAAACTCCTTCCAACTCACCACAGAACTCAACAAAATTCGCACTCTTCGTTCCAGAGTAGCAGTTCCCAGGGCCCCTCAGTATAGCTCAAAATGACAAACAAAAATCACTGGAGCCTCTCTTGCTCCTCTCCTGGCTTGAGCCTCTCACCTCTCCTGGGGTCCTCATGGAACACTGGCCCCAGTCCAACTCTCTCCTTGGGGCCCACCATGGGAGTTAGCTCCACTCCTGGAACTCAGCTACTCAGCTCATTCCCTGACTGCTAGCTTTCCTCTCTTTTTAAGTTCTACATTCAGCAAAAGTGTGGCAGGGTGCAGATAATTAAACAGAGTTGGCCAGCCCGGGCTTCCTGGTCCTTAAAGGGGCAGCTCATCTTGTTACAGGATTCAAATCATGCAGAAGGGGCATTTAAACCTGGGTGTTCCACATCCTGGGTGAGTGATCTAACTACTGGGATAAAGGTTAGATGTGGCTGTGTTTTGAGTGAGGCCTGTTCAGGCCCCACAGGTGAAATTTGTGGGGAACGCCTAGTTTGAAGACCCCCTCGGGCTTAGGCCTGAGGAAGGCACCAGACGTCAGGACTTAGGCAGATGTGCACATGCTCAGTGGCAGATTTTGATGCTCCTTAGGGACTTTTGTAGGCAGAAACTTAGATTCTTACAGGGTTAGGAGTCAGCTAAACTGGGGTTTTGAGGATCTAAATTTTGTACTAAGTGCCTAAAGTGGCAGTTAGGTGCCTAAATCCCATTGTGGATCTAGCCCATAGTGTATAGTTGGAGTGACAATGATTGACTCATCATCATCATGCATTACATGACAGCTTTGATTTGCCTGAAAATAGAGAGGGACAAAATGACTATTTTTAAAATAAAGAAGATTCAATGGGATGAGGTAAGAGTTGGTGGCTGAAGGAAGTTGAGATCTCTTGTACACTGGCTTTTAGGGATGGAGAAATAAATGCTGCCTTTTTCTGATTATCTCAGCCTATGAAAGAGCAGCAGGTCATCTTTATACAATGCCTTTGAAAGAAAGGGAGATGAAGTATTTCACAGATCACTAGAGCGTGGTAAAATGGCGATGGAACAAATTCTTCAGGCAATACAGTCATTTCAAATTCAAGTTTATATAGAAAATTTATAAGTGGCAATGGTTTTCATAAATGAGTCACATACTATAGCAACGTTAAATATGCATACAATTATAATGAGGAAAAAATTGAGATACAACTGAAATCACAGGAGAGAAAAAGAAACAATGTTTTCTTATATAAGAGTTCCTCTCCTCCACTAAAATGTAGGTACATATGTAATCAGAAATAATAAGTGAAGCTACAATGCCTTTTGGGTATAGATTAGAGCCAGTGGTGTAGAATAGATTAGACTGGGTTGAAACACTAGAAGTGCTTGGCTTATATATAGTAATTTAAAAAAGTGAATGATGGCGATGACAGATTGTTCAGTGCTGACCAGGGGCCGGACTCAATCTTGCTAATACCTGTTTCATACCAGTGGAATGCCATTGATTTTGCTGGAATTACTCCTGATTCAGCCACGTATAAGTGAGAGCAAAATCTAGCCCCAGGAGTTGACCACTTGTTAAAATTCTTCGCTAAGCTGGCAGAAAATTTAGTAAATGTATGATACTGAAACATTCCACAATGAAAAACTTTCCTTTGAGGTCCTTTAATTTTGGCCTGCCATAATAATTAATTTAAGCCTGGTCTCATTGTATTGTATAATAATACCCTTCACTTTACTTTCAACCTTTAATAGAGCCACTTTCCATTTTCATCCCTAGAAGGAAGTCCAATCCATACTCTGGTTCTAAATATTTTATACCTCTTTCATTTACTGCAGGGGTTCTCAAGATTTCATAGTGCACTGCAGACCACATCTTAATAGGGAGGTTCTCTGGTGAACACATCTCCTCCCATGTGCAATCGCACATACTCCTCTACCTCGATATAATGCTGTCCTCGGGAGCCAAAAAATCTTACTGCGTTATAGGTGAAATTGCGTTATATTGAACTTGCTTAGATCCACCGGAGTGCGCAGCCCCGCCCCCCCGGAGCGCTGCTTTACCGCGTTATATCTGAATTCGTGTTCTATCGGGTTGCATTATATCGGGGTAGAGGTGTACCATCTCCCCTCAGTTTGAGGATTCCCTCTCCCATTCCCAGTTACAGAACATTACTTATGAGGAGTGGTAATATTAGAAGAGTATGTATATAGTTTTAGGTGAAGACTTGATAGGTATTTTGTCCTATTTGGGGAAAAAAAAAAGTTAACTGCTCTCTACTTTTGCTCTTAATTTCATCTCCTGATCCGATCTGTAACCTTTTACTCAGCTGGGAATTATTAACATCATACTTGAATTGTTGACACCAGAACTGGACACAGTATTCCAATAGCAATCACACGCGTAGTAATATAACCTCCCTACTCCGACTGTTCAGCTTCTCTTGCCATCTCTTCTTCCTTTGTCCTCCTATTTCTCTTTTTTTCTGATCAGCTGTGATGCCAGTGCATAGTCATCGCTCCATGCCCTGGCTTTGCAGCTTGACCCCAGTTAAGGCTATGCAGCCTTCAACACACCCGACCAGGCTGCCATTTTGAGTATTTCAATAGGTGAGCCGACAGCACCTGATCTTGGAGACTCACTGGAGACAGCTGACTGTCTATGATGAAGAGTGTTCATTTTCCTAAAGAGAATGCTCCAAGTGTTACATAGTTATGATTAAGCAGCCCAACAAGAGAGAAACAAGGGCCTAGTTCTCCACTCATTTACACCAGTTTTACACTAGAGTAATGATTCTCATTGGCCTGGAGCTGTGAATCGCGGCCAGTGGGAGCCATGATTGGCCAAACCTGCGGACGCGGCAGGTAAACAAACCAGACCGGCCGGCCGGGGGCTTTCCCTGAACAAGCGGCGGCCCTAGTTTGAGAACCACTGCACTAGAGCAGCACATTGTTTTCACAGGTGTCAGAGCCTGGTTGAAAGTACATTGAAGTCAGAGAGAGTTTTTTGGCTGACTTCAATGGACTTTGTATCTGGCCCTAAACGAGAGGAGACTCATGCACCAAAAGTGTAGCTCAGAAGGAAAGGTCAGTGCAAGGCTTGGGACTAGCTCTTGTCTGAAGCTACATATCATAGGTGAGCCCAGCTTGTGGTCACTGATATAACTACGGCACAGAATTGAATGAGACTGCAAAAGAAAAGGCCTGCCTATTAGGGTTTTTATTATCAATCTATATTTGTTTTACTTACAGAAATGGGTTAAGCCATAGCCAGCAGGACAAAAAGCACAGAGAAAACATTTATATCCTTATAAACTACCGGAGTAAAGTGGAACAGCATTACACACTTATTTTAAATGCTTTTTAGTTCCTGAAGTAATAAACTTTTTGAATTAAGTAATAAAATCTCTGTAATTAAGGACTCTATAATGGAGGCATAAACATACCATGAAGCAACAGGCAGGAGGCAGCAAGCTGAAATAAGTACTGGAGGGAACTGATATTACCATTGAGGTTATATAGTTTTATTTTAAAGTCATTGATTCTTTTCACACACCATTTATATACCAAACACATTCAGTAGTAGGTTAGAGCTACATACTGTGATCTACATCAATAGGGTTACCATATTTTGTGCCTCCAAAAGGAGGACACTCCATGGGGCCCTGGCCCCGCCCCAGCCCCGCCCCCTCCCCCGCCCCAACTCCGCCCCCTCCCCAAAGTCTCCGCCCCCTCCCCTGCTTCCCGCGAACATTTAATTAGCGGGAAGCCTGAGCAGGTAAGGGAGGATGTGGGGGGAGGAGGTGTGGCCCAGGCTGCCCCCCCCCGGCGGCTCCAGCCTGGGTCGGCTCGGGCACTGGGGTGCCGGCCCTGGCCCCCGGCCGACCACCCCCGGCCCGCCCAGCACTGCCGGCTGGCCCCCGGCAGCCCAGCGCACCCCCCGGCTCCCGGCCCCGGCGGCCCAGCGCACCCCCCCGGCTCCCGGCCCCGCGGCCCAGCGCACCCCCCC
>NC_048299.1:42202989-42275936 GCF_013100865.1 Trachemys scripta elegans | reverse complement strand
GCCCAGCCCTCCCTCCCGATTTTCCCGGACATGCCCGGCTTTTGGGGATTTCCCCCCGGACGGGGATTTGAGCCCCCAAAAGCCGGACATGTCCGGGAAAATCCGGACGTATGGTAACCCTATACATCAAGAAATGGCAGAGTTTGGGCAACCAGAGGAATTTCTGACAAACCGTGTAACTAGATTTTAAAGTGAGTTTATTGCAAGTTTTCTGACCCTAGAAGTCTGAAGCCCTGTTTATTCAGACAAAAGGAACACCCTGGGCAGCAGCACCCCAAATACTCCAAAACAATATGGGTAATACTGTCAGAGTTCTAACTTGGGGGTTTGCACTCACAGGATCAAAGCTGTTGTATCCACTGAGACTTCGCAACGATCTGCTCCTGACTTGCGCCTGCCAAATGCTGCACTTGCCCGGATGGGCAGACTAGGGGCATGTGCTAAACAATAAGCCTGCCACAGAAGTTTCAGCACTGGGGCACAAGTGTCCCTAGAAAAGCAAATTTGCAGCATCTCAGTTTGTATCTGTTGCCAGCTGCGAGGGGTAATAGGCCCACCCTCAGGAGCAGCACTGTACTGCCCTTTTACCTCTCCATGCAATGCCTTTCCTCTGTCAGGGCTTTCTAGGTTCAAATCAACCCCTTGCACTCATGCAGAGAGGCACTGGCAAGATTACAAAACTCTGATACCAGATGCTGTGTGTGTGATACACTGCTAAATAAGTAAACAGTCACATTCTGCACTAGCTTCAGCATTCAGAGGGTCTTGTCATGTAGCAGCCATATATTATACCATGTATAAGGTGGACATTAAACTAACATGCCCCCTACTTTAACTTACACTTGCTTCCATCACTTCAGTGCACAAATGACACCAAATTAGACTTTATGGGGTAGATTTTCTATTGAGACTGCTGGGGGCAGAAGACTGTGTGAGTGGTGGTGGTGAAGGATTGGGGGACAGGACTGGCAGGGAGCTAGTTACAGCTCCTGATTCTCTGCCTCATCCCCAGCACAGGGTAGAACAGCCTGGAGGCTGCTTTAACTTGCGCCAGCTAGAGAGGGACTCTTAAGAACCATACACCAGCTGGAGATAACTGGAACATGTGGTGGTCATGCAGCCATTACCCCTGCCTGCCCAACCCTGTCTCTGATGATGTGCTGCCTGAGCTGTGACTAATGGGAGGGAGATGTGGGAGCTGCCTGCAGCTCTCTGGCTGCTGGGGAGTCCTTCTATGCTGCTGATTGGTACAAGTTTCTCGGACTGAGAAGAGTTTAGATTTTTTTTGGAAATTGTATATTCTTTGGTCAGGAATGATCGTTTATTATCTATCTCTACAGCACCTAGCACAATGGAACCCCAACTTGCTCAGCTTTTTGATGCTATCACATTATAAACGTAACAATAACAATTATTACAATGTATTATTTGTACTGCAGGCAAGCCTAGGAACCCCAATCAAGGAGCAGGATCCTATTGTGCTGTACACAGAGCAAATAATGCAAACGATAGCACAGAAAAAAACATATTTATCAAAAAAAAAAAATAGAGGGAAACATTGCTCTAAAGGGGAAAGCTCAAATGAACTCCTGCTCCAAATGTGACAAACCCATGGGAGCTTTATAAATCTATTTTTAATCTCATTATTTCAGAAGGGTGTGAATCAACAGTAAGGAACCTGTCTATGAATTAAGAATATAGGATAAAGCAAGAACAATTTATTTTTTATCATCTGTCCTTTTTTGGTGCCTTTTCTTTTCCTATTTTATCTTTGTAAAGTTTTGATCCTGTAAAACTGTATTTTTATCATATTGCATATACTGTTGCCTGTTAGAGTGCTGAAAGTCTGATCTCTTTGTAATAAAAGTGCTTGTTAAAAACAATATCCTTTGACCAAAAGGTGGCAGTCAAGATACACAGAAAATATACAGAAGTACTTCTGAATAGTGAACATTTAAAAAAAAAATCCATCTGTGGCCTAAGAATATTATTGTTAAAAAGTTCCTGGTTTGGTTTCATGTTGCTGTAAAACCTCTTAATGCACTTAACTTTCTTAAGTAACTATACTAGCTTGTGAAAGCCTGCTACAGAACAGATAGGCAGTACTTTCTGTAAACAAGGAATGGCTTTGTCTTGATCTAGTCTCCTGCTATTCAGAGAACAGGTCATGGAGGTTTAAGATGGCTTTCCTATCTAGTCGGAAGCACTGGAGGCATTGCTCATCCATCATTCCCAGTTCATATACTCCAGGTCTAAACAACCTCTCTGTTATTCTCAGTACCCTTGCGCTGCCTGAGAATCAACAATAAAATGAAAGTGTAAACTAACAACAGCCCTTGACTTCCTTTCGTTTTCAAATGTCTTCCACCTCTAGACTTTCAGAAATATGAACTCTACAATACATGTTTTCAACTAACATTCTTGTGAACCTTCAAAGTTTGTTTCTGGCCCTAGCCCCTTAATTAACTCAAATTCTTTCAAGTATCTTTTGATGGACCACACACTGAAAAATATATTTACATAATGAATATTAGAAAATAATATATATACCATAGAAACCAGAGATGAAAAAGACTCTGAAGTTAATCTCATCCATCACTTACCAGTACAGTGTTATTCTGTTTAGTACTTTGCCCAGCCAGTTTTAAATGATCCACTCAAAGGGGCTTCCACTGTTTCCTTCGGGAAGCTGTTCCACAGTATAATAGATCTATCTGTTGGGAAATAATTCCTGGTATCTAGGCTAAATTTTCTTTTCTTCAGCTTCATCCCATGCTACTCACCAACTCACTGTCAAATCAGAAATTCCTTCAAAGACATTTAATACAATTGACACTATTGAGTGTTTGTTTCAAGGAAATAACAAATATCCTCGTGTGAATAGGAAGTTAAAAACAAACATTACAAGTTCATTATAATGTTACACTTTAGGAGGTTCTTCCTCTTAGCGATATCTAGGCAATTTATGTGGGTGAACTCCCATTAAAATTAGCAGCAGTTACCTATGTTTGTAGCTAGCCTCATGTCATGGATGGCAGATTAGATCCCAAACTCATCAAAGAGTAAATCCTCCAACTTCACAAACACTGAGAATTGAGAAACTCTTTTCTTGTTTTCTCTGTTTTCCGTGCAATTATTTAACAAAGTTCATTTTCTCTATGGGATTCCAGAATAACCCCAGTCAAACTGCTGATTGAAAATGAACAAGAGGTGTGATTTCTTGGACCACATTTCTTTCTGAATGTAGAAAATGCTAATTGGGTGAAATGAAATAGCTATTGAGCTACCTTTGTGGTTTGGATTTCTAGTTTTTCCATAGATACAAAACTATAGATTTTTTTATTCACGCAGCATAAAAACGGCCATATTGGGTCAGACCAAAGGTCCATCTAGCCCAGTATTCTGTCTCCTGACAATGCCAATGCCAGGTGCCCCAGAGGTAGGGTGACCAGATCACTGACATGAAATATTAGGACGGGGGGAGGGGGGCAGAGCAAAAAAAAAAACACCAAAAAAAAAGTAAAAAAAAAAAAAAAGCCGTTTTGCAGGTGCTGAGGGAATTAGCAGTCCCCGGGCACATGCGGTGCGTCCCGCCGCCCCACAGGGAAGGAGCTGCTGGAGTGCAGCTGAGTGGGAGAGGCACGGGGCTCTGGACCCCGGCAGCGGCGGGGGAGAGCGGCTCAGGGCTGCGTGAGTGGCCACGTAAATATCGGCTGGGGGTGGGACCCCGGCCGGCTCCTCGCCTTGCCCTGTAGGGGGGTAGCGTCCATGCCCTGCGCCAGCGTGTCTCGCTGGCCGCCACAGGCCAGGTAAGGAGCCGAGTCCCCCCTCCCGCCTCGTCCTGGCTCCTCAGCTGAGCGGCATTCCTCCTCCCTCCCAGGCTTGCAGCTGTAATGCCGGCGCAAGCCTGGAGGGAGGGGGTGGTGGCCGGCTTCCAGTTCCTGGAGCTGGAAGCACCGGGCAGGCAGGCAAGGGGGCTGCTCCCCAAGAAGGGAGACGGGGGGGCTCAGCTGAGGAGCCAGTGGGAGGAGGGGACTCGGCTCCTTACCACCCCCCTACAGGGGTGAGGACTGGCCGGAGTCCACCCCGAGCCGATAAAATTTACATAGCCACTTGTGCGGCTCCAAGCCGCTCTCCCGTGCTGCTGCCGAGGTCTGGAGCCCCGGTGCCCCCCATCTCCCTCCCGTGGGAGCAGCCCCCTTGCCCGCCCAGTGCCCGTACTCACCAGCTTCAGGAACTGGAAGCCGACCACCACCCCCTCCCTCCCAGGCTTGCCGCCATTACAGCGGCAAGCCTGGGAGGGAGAAGGAATGCCATGTGCTTGGGAAGAGGCGGGGCCAGGGCGGGGATTTGGGGAGGGAGCCAATGGGGGGAGGAGGGGGCGGAGTTGGGGTGGGGGTGGGGCGAGAGTCCTTCTGGGAGGGCAAAATTGCTTGTTTGTCCAGTGTCCCGACCGCACATCGGTCAGGACGCGGGACAAACAAGCAAATATCGGGACAGTCCTGATAAAATCGGGACGTCTGGTCACCCTACCCAGAGGGAATGAACAGAACAGGTAATCATCAAATGATCCATTCCCTGTTGCTCATTCCCAGATTCTGGCAAACAGAGGCTAGGGACACCATCCCTGCCCATCCTGGCTAATAGCCATTGATGGACCTATCCTCCATGGATTTATCTAGTTCTTTTTTAACCCTGTTATAGTCTTGGCCTTCACAACATCCTCTGGCAAAGGGTTCCACAGGTTGACTGTGGGTTGTGTAAAGAATACTTCCTTTTGTTTGTTTTAAACCTGCTGCCTATTAATTTCATTTGGTGACCTCTAGTCCTTGTTTTATGAGAAGCAGTAAATAATTCTTCCTTATTTACTTTCTCCACACCAGTCATGATTTTATAGACCAATATCATATCTACCCTTAGTTGTCTCTTTTCCAAACTGAAAAGTCCCAGTCTTATTAATTTCTCCTCATATGGAAGCCGTTCCATACCCCTAATAATTTTTATTGCCCTTTTCTGAACCTTTTCCAATTCCAATATATCTTTTTTGAGATGGGCTGAACACACCTGCACGCAGTATTCAAGATGTGGGCATACCATGGATTTATATAGCGGCAATATGATATTTTCTGTCTTATCTATCCTTTTCTCAATGATTCCAGCTTGGAATGTCTGTGTAGTTTTCATAAAATTTGCAATTACTTACTTAATTTGTGCAAATTAAATTATTTACAAATGACTGAAGAATGATGTCCAGATGAAATCAGTAGAAGGAAATGAAGAAATTCAAAGCACATCTTCATGAAATGTTTATATAGAATGACATATGGGAAAGATAGATTCTTTGTGTAGTTTGTGTAGCCTGTGTAACCACCTTTTCATTTGTACTTTTTGGGGTAGATTCTCATTTCTGATTCATCTTCTCTGGGTTGCTCAGGCAGGAAAAGGAGCCAGATTCTGGCTTTAACTAACAAGCTGGGATGGGCATAGGGGAAGGTGTCAGCTGGCATAAACCCAGTAGAGCTTGCTCCTACACAGAGGTGAGTCTTGGGAGGGAATGAGTGGATATATTGGAGCAGTGGTTCTCAACCTGCAGCCCATGGGCCGCTTGCGGCCTAATCAGCACACAGCTTGTGGCCCATATATATAGGTGCCGACTTCTAGTTTTCCCCGGGGGTGCTCTGCTCCGAGGCCCTGCCCTTTCTCTGTTTCTGCCTGCCTCTGCTCCACCCCTTCTCTGAGGCCCCTGCCTGCTTGCTGTTCTCTGCCCTCCCCGCAAGTCCCGCCCCCAAGTCCCTCCCCGAGCCTCCAAACAGCTGTTTGGTGGTAGCCACTGATCAGATGTTTGGCAGTGCCGCCAAACAGCTGTGGCTGGTGGGTGCTGAGCACGCACTATTTCTTGTCCACGGGTGCTCCAGCCCCAAAGCACCCATGGAGTCAGCCCCTATACCCATGTGACATTTTCAGGCCATACAGGCAGTATATATATTTGGTGGATGTAGCCCACATAAACACACAGAGAACTGCATATGCAGCACACAATGGTAAATAGGTTGAGAGCCACTGTATTGGAGGCATGGAGAGACATGCTGGGAATATGTTGGGGTGAGGGAGGTGTCATAGAGTTTAATGGAAGGAAGGACCACCAGATCATCTAACTGATCTCCTGTATATCACAGGCCACCAACACCAACCAACACCTGAAATTAGATCAAAGTATCACAATCCACAGGAGACTAGACTATTCTGTGCCCAGGAGAGACCAAGAAGCACCTGTGCCCAAGACCCCCACAATGGCAGGGAAATGATTAAGTGAGATAGACCCAGATAATCTGGACAAGTGACCTGCACCCACTCAGTACAGAGGAAGGGCAACCCCCATCCCCCCAAGGTCACTTTCAATCTAACCTGGGGGGATATTCCTTCCCGACCCTACACAAGGTGATCAGTTAAACCCTGAGCATGTAAGTAAGAACCCGCCAGCCAAGCACCCGAGAGAGAGAATGCTCAGTATCATCTCAGAACCCTGGCTCTCCCCATCCAGTATCCCATCTCCATCTGTGCTTCAAGATCATTTTATCCCTATTGGCTGGGATGTTTTTTAGGAGCCTAAGGGAGTTAGGTGCCCAAATCCCAGTGAATTTCAATGGGAATTAGGTACCTGACTGCTCACTGCACCTTTGAAAATCTGCCTGTAAATCATAGTCCCTACAGTTCTGATGATGTCACCTGAGCTTCTGTTTAAATAGTAAGAGAAAGATTTTCAAAAATAGGAGCCTAAAATTAGGTTCCTAAATCCTAAATGAGTGGCCGGATTTTCTAAAAGGCTGAGCACCCAGTGGCTCAATGTAATACTGCACCTTCAATTAAAGAGTTCAAAGTACAACATGATCAATTCGAGTTCCAGATCAAGATATTTTACCTTGGAGTGCACCCAAGTTCACCTGGCTGTCACACCTATAATGCCAGCACCAGTAGCTGAAAGTCTCAGGAAATGATCAACCTAATAAGCAACTGAATTGTCTGAAGACAAATCACGATACAATACAGCCATTTATTCAGCATTTCATCAGCTCCCTTTAAAGTTTCCATCTATGGGTGTTCAGAATCTTTGGAAACCTGAATCTCTTCCCCACGCACACCTTCTGTATGCGAAGAAATGGATACTCAGCTTGTGATTCCGATGTGCTCTCAACAGGCCTCTTGCACAGTTGATGCTGTGTTTCTTTCACACTCAAACTATACTGAGAATATTTTCTAGTTTTCCCGATGATGAAGCTATGCCGATTTCTATACTGAATCTAAAACCCAAGCCATTTTAAATTGGCACAACCATATAAAACTATTATGTAACAAATACAGCTAAAAAACATTTACACAACATCCCCTTCCCTCTTACACCAAAGCAGACCTGCTCTGCAGCAGTACCTAATAACGGTAAGCGGTGCATGTTGAGCTCACAATATGTTCAGATTAGTTTCACAGAAACTCTTTTACATTATAAGAGGGCAAAAAATGAAATTAGGAGCCAATAACATTTAACCAAGAAAATAACATAAAAGGGGATAGAAAAAGAACAATTTAGAGTTGCCAGTTACAATAATTTAATAATTAAAAAAAAAAAGATACTTTCACGCAGAGTTTATCTGCGTTGGATTCCTCCCTTGCCAATGGGACTTCCATACTTCCCCCAAACATCATTATTAACATTTAATGATGCTTTAAACAATTACTGAGCACTTTGTCCAATTTCTTCTGGCCCCTGTTGCCTCACTATGTGGGTGCATGCTGAGAACCTAAAGTAGGCCTCACCTTTCTTTCCATCAAAAAGTTTCTTCTTTTTTAATCTGTGTGATGAGGGTAAACTCTCAGACAAAAAGAACATTCGATTTCTAAAGTGACAGCACAGCATTCTCTGTAACATGCATTTTCTTCAAGATATAAAACAACTTAGCTGCACAACATTTAAAGCACTTCCTATCCTTAGTTTTTAGACTGTATCACTGATTTATGTATCAAGACACTGTTGAAGTCTGCTGTTTGAAAGAGCTATCCTGGACATACTAATTGTTTAGTGCACCAAGGAACCTTTTATGTAAGTAGTCCATATTTTTTATGAGAAATCAATTTTCAATTAAACCCCCACAGTAAGAATAGGTGTAGTTAAGGATATATCCATAATGAAATTGGGAGTGCTGCAGCGTTTCATCACAAAATAGCTTTTGAGGAGCTTTTATTTCCGAAATGAATTTTGGTACTTAAAGAATATTTTTTGTATAACATGACAATTCACTATCAGAATTTTAATAACTAAGTTTAGTTACATTATTCTGGAGCTGGCAGGATGATTAATGCTATGCTGGTGGAAAGAAAGCACTTAGAGACCACAAAGTATACATGAATGACAGTGAGAAGTAGACATCGGACATTTGAGCACTGTTACTTGAGGAATCTCTCTTATTTGACACACCTACAGGCAGCATATTGTTTAATGGAAGAAACAATTTTCAAGTGTGTTAGCCAAATGGGCTCGTTTCCCCCTGGAGCTGCCCAATTACCCCAAGGAGGCACGGGAGTCTAGAAGACGGCTTCAAGTTCTTTATTGATCAGTCAGCTGAGCGGGTGTCCCCCTCGACTCATGCCAGAGGGAGGAGCACACCTTACAAGTGTAGAGCAAGCCTTTTTATACCCATTAACAAATGACTTAACGTGCATACATTCTGCTGACCAAAGGAATTTTTAAATTCCTTTTTAGGGGTAAATAGAATACATCTGTTGGGGCTGTAAATAGGATACATTTGTTGAGCCTTTTTGATTGATTGTCGTGCTATATGTTCATATATGGGAAAGGGAGTTTATAGCCATGGGGAACAGCTGGGATAATAGGCGAGTATATGGCCTTTGTTCTAACAAAGTGGAAAACAAGCGTGTCTTTTTGCCAAGAGAATAAATACATCTGAGACAAATAGCACCTGAAAGATTGTAGGGTACAATTGCGAGACTAAGGTGGCTTAAGGCTCCTTTAGGCTCCCCTGATCCTGAGATGCCCAAGCAGCCAAACCAGCCCCCAGCACAAGGTAGAGTAGCCACATAATTATTCTAACTTACCCTGGCTAGAACAGTCACCTAGACATGTTCTGTTGGCTAAGGCTCAGTGAAATGCAATCCAGCTCTGCCTGTTGTCAAGCTCTCTTTCCACCCTGGAATGTCACCACCCTGCCCCTACTTAGCCCTGATGTGCCCCTGCTGCTGTGCCAGGGGAAGGGGGGCAGAGAGAGGACTGATTTGTGAACATTTGGACCATGGTGGATTTTCTCTGAAGGTTTCCTATCAAAGTACTGTCCTAGCTCAAGCCTGCTCTGCTATGATAACTGATGCGGTCACAGCCTGGTGTGGTATGACTATGGTGTGTAGTCCAAACTGCCTGAATCCTACCACTACCAGTAGCTGTGGATCAGTGGTTCTCAACCCGCAGCCCATGGGCCGCTTGCGGGCCAATCAACACACAGCTGCTGCCCATGTGACATCTTTAGGGCCATACAGGTAGTATTGGATGTGGCCCACAATGGTAACTAGGTTGAGAATCACTGCTGTGGACAGACACAGTACATAATGCACAGACAGCAAAGCATTCACTGCTTATGAGTGCGTGGGTACTTGGACTTTCCAAAAATGCAAAACTGTTCAACCCATATATAATTATTATGTTTCACTGGGTAAATGTATTGAATATCTTGGCAGTAGAAATGCACCATGTAGGGGCACCTTTCCTAAAGTTCTGGGAGGGTTTCATACATACATAGTTGCATCTGTGCACATGCAAACATGTGAGTGCCCTTTTGAAGATGTGGCTCTTTGAAGTTCCCAAGAACAGCAGGTTGAAATATTAATGAAAGTTGTTTTGTTCCAGCTAAAGAAGTAAATATACCAATCGTTCAGGCACCTCTTGGGACGAAGAGGAAGTTATTTTCATTTGCATCATTGCAACCTTGATGGCTTTTTTCCCAGAAATACTGCAAGTTTCCTGAGAGAATATAAAAATAAAAACACTGTAAAGAGACTTTAGAATCTTATTTCAATATCTATTTCTTTAAGTGGTCTGTAAGGACCTTTTATTAGGAAAGATTATACAAGTGATTGCAATACAGAATGCATATGGTATTGTCTTCATATTTAACATACTTTTAATGGTTTTTTTATTCCCTCTCTATTGCTGTTTTAAATGTAATTTCAAAAATCAGGATAGTCACAAAAGCGCTAAAGGTATTAAAATGCAAATTTGGTGTTTCATCTTTAGGCTGCCTTTTTCCGCAGAAGGATTATTTGTGCAGATGTTTGCTTGGGGAACTACAGAGAACACTCGGAGTCTGGAGTCAGAGTTCAGCCAGTTATTGCCAGGGGCCTGGAACTTGACATTTTGGATATTCCAGGTATTGAAAATATAATTCAATGTATGTTGTGTTACCAATTTTGGGGGTGCCCAGTTATAATCTTACTACTATCACCGGACTACCCACTGGCCTTCCAGTTTCCCTTCTTCCAGCCTCCCAAATCCCTCAGCCTCTCTCCCCAGACAGCCCACTGTGACTACTCCCTTCCCCCTGCAGTGACTTGTATTGCCTCATCCCTAACTTAAAGATTAACCTGGGCCTTAGCTCAGCACTTCTGTATGGAAATGTGGGCAGGTCTCTTCTGAGGATGGACATTTTCTTGCCCATTGTCTTCTGAACCAGGCTTATGTTGGGAGCATTTATCAGTCTGAAACAAGGATTTAAAGACATTTCACCGGAGCCAGGGTTAGATTATATTCTCCTGTGGTCCTATGTTGGGGGGGATTCATCCCAAGGGAAGGTAGGTAATGCCGCCTGCCCGTCTTTATGGTTTCCATAGGCAGAGGGCAGTTTTAAGTTGTGCTGGGAGCTCTGTGCTAGGATGTACTGATTCCCTATCCCCTGAATGCTCTGTCTACATCTCCTCCCTCAGCCAGTGCTGCCCACCCCTTGGGCTGCAATGGTCCCCATCTGGGGAGCCTTGGCCTTGAAGGTTGGGCCCCAACCTTGTTTGATGGGTTATTTGCCTTTGTGGGGTTTGGAAACATCTTTTTATGTAAAAGGGGTCACTCTCAACCTATAGAACGAAGGATTTGGAGCCTCATGACAGCAGCAGCTGGATACGGAGCTTGTGCATTCTCCTGTTACACCGTAACTAGTGTTTTCTTCACAGAATCTGTTTTTCTATATTTTCCCATGTCCTACTGACATACCTGAGGTCAGTGGAGGCACTCAAGCTTGATATAAAAGAGGGGACTGTTGGCAGGACATTCTCCAGGAGGTCTCATTGGCTTTGGAATTCATTTCCCCTCCCACCCCCGACTCAGATATTGCCTGAGTCAGTTGATCTTCTGGGGATGCTACAAAAGTCTCTCTATTTGGCTGAATACTTAGGAAAGGTGGAGGCAATGGAAAAGGGAGGGATTTTTGGTTTGGTTTGGTAGGAATTTGGGAGAAGAGGAAGGTTCTGCTTCATAATGTGTGCTGACTAGGAACTGGTATGGGACAACGAGGGAGAAATGTGTTGCTGTTTTGACTCTGTAACTACTTTTGCATTTTGTTTTTAATTAATTTCAGGCATAGGCTGCGGAGCTGGGGGAGGGGGAAAACACCTGGGCCATGGCTTGACTACTTTTTGGTGGGGCCAAACTGGAGTGGCACTGAGATCCCATGTGCCAGGTTGCACTGACACTCACTCAAATTTGGAAGGAGTGGATGTAAGGTCTCATGGGCCAGGGGAGTCAGGCTGCTGGGGAAGGGGATACCTGAGAGGGGAAGAGGAGGGTTGGGGGGGGGGTGGACAGTTCTATGGCCCTCCCACATTAAATGGCCCCACAGCTCCTGAAAGCATTTCTAAAGGTTCATAGAGTCAATCGTTTGTTGTTTTTAAAACCAAATAAATGAAATTTAATGCTTTGTTATTTTATTAGTGAAAGCAGATAACTTTCATTAACCATAACACCATCCCTTATTAGCTGTTTCCTCAGTTTTTCCGCTTGATCGATTAGACCTTCCAGAATAGAAACTCTGGCTGTTAGCTGATCTAATATTGAATCAGAAGTGCTGATTTTCTTTTGCTCATGGCATTTTATTTTTCCAGAAAGGTTTGCACATAGTAGGCAATGGTTGAAGCACAAGCGGAACAGATTAGGGTGAGGATTCACCCTATGGCCTTGATCCTATAATCAGATCCACACACAGCCTGGACTCCATGAGACTATCTGAGTCATAAATGTCTGTCTGTGAGGATCTGATTGTAGCCCATAGTTATAAAAAGATCAGCTGATGATACTAATCTGTTTTCCTCATTTTTTAAAACTTATGTTTCTATTATGCACTATCAAATCAATATAAATAAAACAGCAGATAATAACATTAAACACTAACATTTACATGGCATAATATGGACTCACAATAAACAGAGCTTAGTCCATGTTTTGCAGAGGCATGTTTGACCTCAGAAGGGATCTATTAAGCACCTTCTACTAACTATAGAGAAGGGCACCTCCAGAAATATGACAGATAACAGTGTTGCTACTTCTTGCAGTTTTATCCTAAGTACTGTGATATGTGGGATTTTTCTCAGACCCCCCAGCTCCTGGAGTCTTGTGAGAATCTCAGCTTTAATTAAAAAATAAAAAAAAGTTTCTAGCCTTCATGGTTGCAAAGACAGGCTTGAAAACATGCCTGTTTTTCATGCTTGAAAAACAGAAGGCAACAAAAAGAACCCAAGATTTATTATTTTTAAAATTTCATGACAGTTACACCACTCTCATGACATCTGGGGCCCTGGCTCAGGAGCAGAGGAAAATCACATGAAATTAAGGAGTCAAAGAAATATATCTTTCATGTGTGACCATGTGAATGCCACTGTAGTCAGCTCACTTAATCAATCATTGTATGTAAAGCAGGAGTTGTTCAATTTCTCTCTCTTCAGTCTGACTCATTTAGCCACCATAGTAGATACAGCTATCCACTCTATACTGTTTGGGAACATTAATTTAACCAGTTATCTTCATATGCAAAAGCTAAGGACCCAATTGTGCAAACACAGTACTGCTGGGGCTAGGGTCTGATACAAAGTCCACTGAAGTCACTAGTGTAGCCTCAGATTAGTTTGGGATGAAAATACACTGTTCACAAATAACAGTTTCCTTATTCAGGTGGCTGCTTAGAGTTAAGAAAGTGACATTGGTGAAGTGCACACAGGGATTCTGAGTTTTATTTAGTACAGGCAAATATAATTGAAATAATAGGAAAATAAGAGTTTGAAAAACAGCAAAACAACCCCCTGGATCATGCATACTTACAGCTTTAGGCTGGTACAAGATAAAGCAGTCCCTCAAGAACTGACATACTTCCAACCTTGTGTATATGTATTCCTTATGCAGGCCATTAGAAACAAAGATGGAAGAAACAGTCAGTTGAGCACATCACAAGAGGAGCTGACATTTTGGGCTACTGCCCATGCAATCACTCCTGGTGTTCCACTTGTGAACATTCATGCATCAGTTTTCGCCCTTAGGTCTTATTCTCTTACCCATTTCCGGGTACCCATATTCAGGGTTCTGATTGCTGACATATGCTATTTATACCAATACTACGATAATACATTTTCCACTGTTTCCAATGTGGTTGACTTCATGGTTACACATACTAAAAAAATCCCCCCAAATCCATTATTTTGTGCTTCTGTGGTGTACTTTTTTTATTGCAAGCTACATATTGAAATATATTGCTATAGTTTATAACCTCAGATTAAACAATCATGCTAACTCCTTTGCTACTTTGGCAAAAACACTTCAAACTATTAAACTACCATAGGCTAAACTGGGCCTTAGCTTGTTACCAAACTATTTTAACATTAATATCCAAATTGTTCCCCTACTTGCATTTCAGCTATACTGGGCTTCACTCAATTATTTAACAGCAATTTTACACACACTATATTAACTAAGTTTGTGTCTCATCCTTTCCAGGATGAGGTCCTGGGTCCCAAGTCAACACTAGAAAGGTTCTCATGGACCTCAGTGGGCTCCGCAGCACTTAATACAGCGAGTACTCTCATTGACTGCTAGTGTTTTCAGAAGCAGGCCCTAACTGATGGTTAGATTCACGTACCTGGAATAAATGAATAGCTGAAGACACAAGTAAAAAACACAAATTGGCCTGTTTGTCTATATCACTATCATTTATTATACTTTGCTAAACATATTGTAATTTCGCATAATTTTGAGAGGCGCAGTGCGCCGATAGTTCCCATTGACCCCAATAGGAATTTTGCCTGAGTAAGGACTGCAGGATCAGCCCTGAAGGCATAGAAAGGAAAAATTAACATTCAAAGCAGAGCAGTGCTTACTTGTATGAGAGAATTTCCAGTGACTTTTCAAACTGCACACTGCCATACAAGAGAGTACAAAAGTTACCAAGTGTGAGTCTGACATCACTCCAGACTCTTCTGGGCCTTTGATCAGTCACTAGCAAGTCTTCTGCTCCCTTAATATTCCCCAAAATATACCTGTATGTTTTGGCAGGATAAATAGTTGTAAACTTTGTGGGATTAAGGTTAAGCTTCAATTTCTGTTTAATTTACAGATGGATATCTGGGCCCTGTGGCCAAAAAATATGTTTAACTTCCCATGAGTGTTAACCAAAGTCTTTTTATCCTAGCGGATAAAGTGCCGGCCATGTATTTCAAAGGTATTGAGTTCATATCCTTCTGGGGTTGTATTTTCATTAAAAATTCTTTGTATACTTCTCTCTCTTGGTATCAGAGATTTGCCAACTTTTTTTTTTATATCTTAAATCTTTTCAATCTGTTGTCTTTTAACAAACCAAATAAATTCTAGGTGCCATTGTATAAAACAAGTTCAAAAGTGCTGTACATCAGAAAAGAGCAAGATATTTACCCAGTGCTTGGATTTTCACATATTAACAGCAATGTCCCTAGCACACAGATTTTTATCACACATAGTGAACAGCAACAACAAAGGAAATTAAAGTCAAGAAAGAAAGACTGGGGGAAAGAGACAAAAAGGAGTTGGGATGGGGAAGGAGAGTATGGATTTATCTCCCACCTTTCATGTAGGCCTATGGGAGGGATCTTGACCAATTCAAGGAAACTGTCCCAAATGGACTCAAGTGTTTCCTGGAGCTTGCTATCTATTATATGTGCTCCTTTTCTTTGTAGTCAGGTCTGCCAGTCTTCATGCCTTGGGTGGGGATTTACTGTTCCTATGTAGCAAATTTGACAATCTGCAACCAGTAAAGCTTTATGTAGCCATCCCTTTTGGCACGGCAATAGCGTCCCTTTGCTGCATACAGTATGTATCTGCTCTAAAGGTCAAGTGACAACTCTAGAATCATGTTAATTCTGGTTCTAATGCCATCCCAAAAGCATGAAACAATAGGGCATGACCAAAATATATGTGCAAGTATAGATCCTTGCCTAAAACATCTCCAAGATTGATCACTGGGGGCAGCTTTAATTTTGTAAAGATGTCGAGGCAACTAGTGGACTCTAAAGATGATTTTTTTTGTTGAGAGTTTCTAAGATGTTTTTGACCAAGCACTAGAAGTGTAAATTGGATTGGTGTGTAAAGGGTGCAGGAGGAATCCCTGTGCTGACAGATCAGATGAGACCTCTTGTAAAGAACGTTGGGAATTATCTGCATTAATTTTTATGAATGTTATTTGTATACTTGTTGGTTTAGTAGTTATTGTAGTGCTGGCTAAAAGGTGAGCAGGGATTAAAACCTGCAGCAATCTAAACAATAGTTGGACAGAATTCAATTGTCTGGTTCTCAGCTGGACAATACCAGGAGTCTCCTGTATGGCTTCCTCTGTCCCCTCTGGATAAAAGGCATAAACCAGTTTGGTCAGGTTCAGGAGTCCCACTCAAAACCTTAGGAACTCTTCAGGTGGCCTCTTTCAAACAGATGACTTTGAAATGGATAAAAGCCTGTGTCCCGAGGAGATACTCACTAACTGAAGGTCAGACTCAGAGAGGCAGCAGTTGCAGAGTTGCAACCTTCCTCACCGAACCTGAGTGTTTGGAGGAAGCCTGCGTTAAGTGGAAGTGTCTTACTGGTAAGGAAAGGCTAAGTTTAGGTAAGACAATATGCATTTAGGCTTTTCTAATTTTTAACACTTTTCTCTCTGCTTGTGATGGTCCCATGGATACATAAATAATACTATTTTGAACAAGCTATTCCCTGTCAATGTGTTCACCAGCTGGTCCTGGCTCCTGAAGAGAATTCTGTTGCAGGGGCCAAACTTGCTGAAGGTAATATGGTTGGGAAATAGGGGTGAGGTAATCTTGTGGTCCAGTCAAAAGTGGGTGAATCATGGAATGGAGCGCAAGGGTCTGCACATTAGAGCGTGGTTCTGTAGACCCTGGGGCAGCTGACAGTGCCAGCAGGCAGCCACGCAGAGCTACAGGTAGGGAGCACTATGGAGAGTAGGTGCCCCACGAAGTACCTTCTAAGGGAGCCAGAGTGACAGTACCCTGCAGCTCTGGTCCCAGCCTCACTCCGACTCCAGCTTGGTACTATCTCTGATCTTCAACTTCAGCCTGACTCAGACCTGATTCCTCCCTCCTGATTCCAGTGGGTACTAATAACTCTGGTTTCTGACCCCAGCCTGACAACCCCAACTCTTGCTTACTGAAGCTGGCTCTTGCAATTCCTCTGACTTCAGCTCAGCGACTACTGTCCCTGATGTTCAGACCCCAGCTCAGCTACCACCATTAGGTCAAACTGTCTATGCCCTGATCCTGGCACCTACACCTTACAGAGAGGCACAAGCCTGTCATTAGAAAGAAGTGTTTACAGAGAGAGATCTCAGGACAGCTTATGTGTGAACCATAACACCTACCAAAGCAGGGCTCTCTCTAGTAGGTTTATCAAGTCAATAGGATGCATGGGACAGTTTTATACCTGGATAGGGCAGAAGGGTAGTAGGAAGTGGATGGCAAAATAAACTTTAGCCACTTAAACTTTTAAAAGCTGGAAAACGGAAAGTATTTAAACTTTACCAGTAAGAGTCTGTGTTTCCCTCCATTCCCCACCCAATCACCTTCCGTCTCATCCATGCCTCCTGCAATCCCTGGCACCTGCTTCCAAGCCTCCTTAACTCCCCCAACACACACCTAGAGTACCCTCTCCCCCACTTCAAGACCAGGTAGCACAACTGCAAGACCCTAATCCAGCCCATGTTCCTCCCAGTTCACTATCCCCCTCCACCATGTGCCATCCCAGGCCCCCGGGTTTCTGTACACCTCATACCATTTGCCTCTGTCTTACAGGATTGATGGCCTAGCAGGATCTAACCTACTTCAGGTGAGGATGAAGAGAGGTTTCGTTTGCTTGGCTAGGCTTCATAGTGTATAATCTCCTCTAGCAGGGCTCAGTCAGGCATTTGCCCTGCATTTCAGGCCTCACTGTGGAATAGATAAACATGCTCTCAAGCAAGGTTCACTCAAACGCTTGTCCTCTGCTTCAGGACCCAGAAAAGTTCAGGGGTGTGCTTGGTGATGGTGGAGAAGGGGTCTCTTCTTCCTTTCTGGAAACTCACTGTCTTCCGCCATTAAACTATCCTACTTTTATGACAGGATGCTAATGAGCTCCAGCTGAAGGTGAACGATGGCCAAGGCAGCTTCTCCTGTTGCAGATTTTACTCCTTTCATCACCTGACTATGATAGATATATACATCCCATCACTGCAGATATAAAGAAACTGATTCCCTGAGTATGGAGCAGGAAAAGACAGGGGACAAATGTGGCTTTAAGTCACTTTTGTGCTCCCTATATTGTGAGGCCATGCAGGATCCTGCCCGACCTCCATTGTAATTTAAGGCAGCCTAATTTACGGTCTGCTTTCCAAGGACCTTGAGCAGCATAGAATAGCAGTAGTGCAGTGTGCTCCAGTCATGTGTCCAATCCACCTTCTACATGAGGGGCTGGGAACAGGGCTGGCATAAAATACTTATGTTAGATCTATATCAGCCACTGTGGGGGTAGTATTTTCAGGGCTCTTTTTCCACCCACATTAAGGCCATTGACACTGGTAGAATAGCATAAGAGAATCTTACTATAACTGAGAATCAGGTCCAGAATATTTGAACATCCTTACAGTCTGCCATGTTTGTCTATCCAAAGAGTTTGTATAACAGCAGCAGGTTGCTAACAGGAAATAAATATACCTCAACAAGTTAGTAAAGTATAAAAACTCAGGAATGCTGAAATTTTGTCTGCCTAAAGCTAAAATCTGTTCTCTAGTATTAGTGCTGCATATGGTACTACCTGACAGCCAATCTTTGGTACGTGCTGCGATAAAAAATGTCCTCTGCCTTGGCTGCAGATGTGATTTGCACAAGCACCAAGCTATGATTAAAAAAGTAGCTCAGCAATTTCTGAGCCCAATCACACCACCACTGTCGTCACCAGGCACTAAGTCTGAGCTGCCCTCTGTTGCATTGGCTTTCCAAGTCCTTAGGCAGCCTCTGTGTTTGACTTTGAATACAGAGTTTTAAAGCACCCATTGTACTGAGTAAATAATCTTTTCAGCCACAGCAAGGAAAGGGGTTGTTAATCTCAAGTGGTGACCAGCTGAGGCTTGTAACACTCAAGATCTAAGAATGAAAAAGCCCAACTTCGTAGTGGTCATATGCCCCATATATCTTGCATGCAAAATGATGGGAAGCTGTTTTATGGCTTTTTGTTGTGAACGAAGCAATCAGCAAAGTCTTTTGTCCACTGATGTCCCACAATGGCTTGTGTGGTATGTATGGGCCTTCTCTTGTTGGAGAATAGATGACCTCTCTTGTGGTAAACTAGTATTTCACAGTCGGTAATGTGTCTCTCCTGACTGTGGGGGTTTACAGTTTCCGAGTGAATACTTTTATAGTTACAGAGCAAACACTTAAATTTTACCTTATAATGTGGGATACAGATATTATGAGTAAGATTAACACATGCAACAACTGACAAGCATTTCAGTTTAAACACTAAACACATTTTTATAAATCTAATACCGATTTTAACAATACTGTACAGGTGAGCCAGACTGGTTTCCACCTATGCATTTGTCAGTGTTCAGTGAGGCCTAGGGGCTTTGGCATGAACTGGCACTTGGTCTGCCAGCATCACCCCCCGCACCACAATGTGGTCTACTGGAATGGTGCCCACAATTGGGAATCAGGAGACCTGGGTTTCACTTTCAGTGGCACTCACACTGCCCGGGTCCTGGCCACCGGTCTGGGGGGGCTCTGCATTTTAATTTAGTTTTAAATGAAGCTTCTTAAACATTTTAAAAACCTTGTTTACTTTACATACAACAATAGTTTAGTTATATATTATAGACTTATAGAAAGAGACCTTCTAAAAACGTTAAAATGTATTACTGGCACGCGAAACCTTAAATTAGAGTGAATAAATGAAGACTCAGCACACCACTTCTGAAAGGTTGCCGACCCCTGCTGTAGCTATTATTATACTTTGAGCTGGGGGCATGATTCTCAGCTCAAGGAGACATACCCGCGCTAGCTCCTTCTGAGCTAGGCACTAAAAATAGAGGGTAGTCACAGTTGGGGTTGCCAATTTTGATTGGATGTTTTTCTGGAGGTTTCATCACATGACAATCTTTAATTAAAGACTCCAGGACAGTCGCAGTGGAAGGGCCTCACTGCCCCACATACATATCCACACAAGACACTATGTCACTGGTTCTCAAACTTTTGTAGTGGTGACCCCTTTCACACAGCAAGCCTCTGAGCGTGACCCCCCTTATAAATTAAAAATGTATTTTTTATATTTAACACTATTATAAATGCTGGAGGTGAAGTGGAGTTTGGGTGGAGGCTAACAGCTTGCGATCCCCCAGATAATAACCTCGTGACTCCCAGTTTGTGTTGGACTTTCTATAAACACAATAGGGCCCTATAATGGGGTGTATGCCATGCCCCTCCAGATTTAGCCCTTCTCCCCCTCTTCTCAGAGACTCAGAGACACTTCAGGCTGGTGCAAAACCTATGCTCTTTATTTGTGATCAAGTCCCCATCAACAGTTTCCAACTATACAGGTAGAGTGACCAGATAGCAAGTGTGAAAAATTGGGACTGGAGGTGGGGGGTAATAGGCACGTATATAAGAAAAAGCCCCAAATATCAGGACTGTCCCTTTAAAATCAGCCACTCCCCTCCTCACTCCCCTTCCAGAAACCCCCATGCCTGCCCTGAGAACCCCCGCCTGCCGCTGGTTCACTGCTTGCCTCCTCACCCCTGCCCACCCACCTGCCACTGGCTCCCTCGCCGCTTGCCTCTTCAACCCCCGGTGCCTGCTGCTGGCCTTTTCACCCCCCCTGCCTGCCACTGGCTCACTGCCTGCCTCCTCACCCTCCCTGCCTCCTCACCCTTCTGCCCTCTGCCTCTTCACCGCCCCCCGCTCGCCTCTTCGCTCTCCCCGCCTCACACGCCCGCCAGTCAGTCACTGGCTCCCTCACTGCTCACCTCTTCACCCCCCCTGCCTGCCGCTGGCTCACAGCCCACCTCCTCAGCCTCCCGCCCCCTGCTGGCTCCCTCGCCGCTCGCCTCTTCGCCCCCCGCTTCCCTCTTCACCCTCCCCGCCTGCCCACCAGCCAGCCAGACACTGGCTCCCTCGCTGCCCACCGCCTCACCCTCCTCACCCTCCCCGCCCACCGCCCGCCTCCTCACCCTCCCCGCCCACTGATGGCTCCCTCACTGCTCGCATCTTCACCGTCCCCCACTCACCTCTTCACCCTCCCCGCCCGCCACTTGCCTCCTCACCCGCCCGCCAGTCAGCCACTGGCTCCCTCACCTCTTCACCACTCCCCACTGCTCGCCTACTCACCCCCCCACTCATTGCTGGCTCACTGCTCACCTCTTCACCCTGCCCCGCTTGCCTACTCACCCCTCCTGCAGCAGGTCCCTCGGCTCCTAGGATCAGAGGCAGCCGAGAGGTCTCCACGTGCTCCGCCTGCCACAAGTGTGAGCTCCGTAGCTCCCATTGGCCAGGAAAAGCGCCAATGGGAGCTGCCGGAGCCGCGGAACGGGACCGGGCTTCCAGGCGCTGGCAGCACGCAGAGAGCCCTCTGCTCCCCCCCCTCCCATCTGACCCCAGGAGCCAGAGGGACCTGCCGGATGCTTCCTGGGAGCCGCCCCAGGTAAGCATCGCCGGGACTCCCCACCTACGGGGTACTGCAACCCCTCTATCACCCCCACCGGTTGCCAGGCAAACCAGCCCCCGACCTCCTGGGCAGGGCCTCCAATCCCTGTGGATGCACTCGAGTATCATTCTTACCCAGGGGATAAACCACTGGGGCTTCACCAGCCCTGTCTGAATGAGGGAGTGGGCCGAGGCAGTGTCCACTAAGCTCTTCTGGGGCTTCCTCCCCACCCACATGGGGATGGTGGCCAGTCCTTGCTCCTGCTTCCTCCCTCCACCTGTCGCCCAACTGCAAACCTCAGCTAGTCCACACTCCATTTCTGGGCAATCTCTGCATTTATGTCCCGGCTGCCCACATTGCCAGCAGACCAACTGTCCTGGGTGACTAAGGGCTCCCTTGTTCTCCTTTCTTTTCTGTGGGCTTCTCCCGGGGGGTTGGAGGGTTTGTGGGAGTCCAGATCCCAACCTGTCCGATCCTCCTTTCGAGGAACATCTGCCTCTGTGTATTCCTCGGTCAATTTGACTGCGGCCTCTACCATATTCAGCTGGTGCCACTGGACCCAGACTCGCATTTTTTCCGGGAGGCCCTACACAAATTGTTCCAGGATCACCCTGTCTATAATCTCTCCTACCATCTGGGTATCTGGCCTTAATCACCAAGTGGCCCAGTCTGTGAGTTTCTGGGCAAGAGCTTGGGGCCGCAAAACCCATGTCTACCGGGACGCCCAAAACTTCTGTCTGTACTTTTCCGCAGACAGTCCCATCCAGTCTAGGGGTACGTCCAGACTACCCTCCATATCGGCGGGTAGTGATCGATTTATCGGGAATTGATATATCATGTCTCATTAAGACGCGATATATCGATCCCCGAACACGCTCCCCGTCGACTCCGGAACTCCACCAGAGCGAGCGGCGGTAGCAGAGTCGACGGGGGCGCTGCAGCCATTGATCTCGCGCCATGAGGATGAGAGGTAAGTCGGTATAAGATATCTCGACTTCAGCTATGGTATTCCCATAGCTGAAGTTGCGTATCTTACATCGACACTCCCCCTAGTGTAGACCAGGCCTAGGACAGCTGCCTTCACCGCATCAATCTTTGAGAACCCCTGCCTTAAGGGATGAATAGGCCAAACTGGGGGTCTGGACCCCTCAGGGGGTCATGAGGTTATTACATGGGGGGGCATGAGCTGTCAGCCTCCACCCCAAACCCCGCTTTGCATCCAGCATTTATAATGGTGTTAAATATGTAAAAAAGTGTTTTTAATTTATAAGGGCGGGGAGGTTCCCACTCAGAGGCATGCTATGTGAAAGGGGTCACCAGTACAAAAGTTTAAGAACCACTGCACTAAGGCCATATAGGCAGCCTGCGCCTCACCAGCCACATGGGGGGCTAGTCTTAGGGCCAAGGTCGCCTTGTCCCATCCAGCTTCTGTCGCCACCTGCTCAAACTACACAGGAAGGCATCAGGGCCCATCTTACAGAGTTCCAACCCTGGCGTGCGGCTGCCATCACCGCCTGGGGGACTCACCAATTGGTGCAGGAGCTGCTGCTGTACATTGGCTTGCTCCCTGATGAAGTCCTGAAGGGTCTTCTGTTGTTCGGCCTGCCAAGCAAGCAAGGCCTGCCACTCCGCCTGGTGGGACGGCTGGAAGGCCTGCAGGGTTTTCTGCAGCTCCTCTTGCTGTTTTGCTAGCCACTGCATGGTTCCCTCCATCCTCAAGTAGCCATGCCCTGGCGGTGGTTCTGTAGATCCCGGACAAGCCCCCACATGTAACAGGGTGTACACCATGCCCCTCCAGATTCAGCCCTTCTCCTCAGAGAGGCTTCAGGCTGGTGCAATGCCTGTGCTCTTTATTTGTGATCAAGTTCCCACCACCAGTTTCCAACTATATACAGGCTTTTTACCACAGTTTGGCCTACCCCAGGTGTCAAGGCTGATTCTAGCACTTTGAGTGCAGAAGATGGGGGGCCGCAAGGATTCTAAAAATTAATACTGGTCTGATTTTCTTGGTTGAAATTCTCCAAGGATTAAGCTCTGACTTTTGATCTCACAGAGGAGTGGGACCTGAGACTGCTGTTTTATGTGCAATGAATAAAACTGAATGTTGAACAAGTGGGACTTCATTAAACTCATGTGACTGAGTTGATTTCAGCTTAATTGTCTTTTTTCTGGTGTCCTGTTTATAACGGTCCTTCTGTGGGTCCTCTGCTCCAGTTCCATGATCATGATGCAACTGCCTATAGAGCGTGAGAGACTGCTTCCCTCTCCAGAATGGGGGTCAGGGAAATATTTTCTCTTGTGTGGACTGCTTTATGTCGCCACCTCCCATTGCCTTGTACCCCAGAACCAGACCACAGGGTTGTGACTGCTAGGAGAAAGACAGAGGAGGTAAGTGAGGTGCCGGCTTTCACCTTAAGAGGGTGACCTCAAGACATTAACCTTTGGCATCCTCCCACACCCCCTGCTAGCTCCAGTGGATTCAGATAAATCCACTGCCATTAGCTCATCTCTAAAAAGGTATTGGTAACTGGAAATCATGTTTTAAATGTGCACTGGGCCTGACTACTTGTCTCACTTCAGCTTTTCTACAGAGCCAATCACTGTAGTATCTAAGTGCTGATGGGCTTCATTGAAAAGCCCGGAGTTATTGTCAGAAAAGTGACTAATGTACATAGAATTGGCATGAGCACTTCACCCCTCCTCGCAGGATCCTCTGCTCCACAATCCTGAATATACTAGCTTGACCCTAATTAGCAGTGAGGCTGGTGTGAACTTCACATATCCAGGATTATGGGCCTATGTGCCCCTTACTTCTATGTAAAGCAGGATCAGCACTTGGTTTATAGAAATTAGTTATGATAAAAGCCTTAGAGCATTGACAGACTGAGTGCCATCAGGTGCAGAGACTAGATATAGATAAACTGCAGATGATCTTGGTGTGTGTTATGCTTTTCCATACAACCAGCGCACACAGGTACTTTCAATTAGAATGACCTTGATTTTAGATGACAAGAACAAATACATAGGAACAAACAAAAGAAAAGTCTCTGGAGTGTGTGGGCATCTCTTCTGACAGTCCTCATTTCATTGAACGGGACATGCCTGCCTGCCTACCTCTGCGAACAGCAGAGGCCTTACAATTAAATATATAGTACACCCAGAACAAAAGCATGATTAAATATGACCCAGGTACAGATAAAATAAAGTAGCCTGAATAAAACACTTCAGACAAAGGCAGGGAGAGTGATTAGCAGTCAGAAAGACCATAGACATAAAGAGGTGTTTGCTCAGAACAGAGAAGAATGCATTCTGTATGGTGAATGCATAGCATTGACTTCCTTTTAGGTATGCAAAAGGGTTAGGTGTTGTCATAACTATAAAGGAAAGGGTAACAGCTGTCCTGTGTACAGTACTATAAAATCCCTCCTGGCCAGAAACTCCAAAATCCTTTTCCCTGTAAAGGGTTAAGAAGCTCAGGTAACCTGGCTGGCATCTGACCTAAAGAACCAATAAGGGGACAAGATACTTTCAAATCTTGGGGGGGGGGAAGGCTGTTGTTTGTGTTCTTTGTTTGGGAGTGTGTTCGTTCTCGGGACTGAGAGGGACCAGACATCAATCCAGGTTCTCCACATCTTTCTAAACAAGTCTCTCCTATTTCAAACTTGTAAGTAAATAGCCAGGCAAGGCGTGTTAGTTTTCCTTTGTTTTCTCAACTTGTAAATGTACCTTTTACTAGAGTGTTTATCTTTGTTTGCTGTACTTTGAACCTGAGACTAGAGGGGAGTCCTCTAAGCTCTTTAAGTTTGATTACCCTGTAAGGTTAATTTCCATACTGATTTTACAGAGATGATTTTTACCTTTTTTTCTTTAATTAAAAGCTTTCTTTTTAGAACCTGATTGATTTTTCCTTGTTTTAAGATCCAAGGGGTTTGGATCTTGATTCACCAGGCGTTGGTGAAAGGAAGGAGGGGGAAAGGTTAATTTCTCCTTGTTTTAAAATCCAAGGGGTTTGGATCTGTATTCAATGGTGGCAGCGGAACCAGAGCTAAGCTGGTAGTTAAGCTTAGAAGTTTTCATGCAGGCCCCTACATTTGTACCCTAAAGTTCAAAGTGGGGATCCAGCCTTGACAGGTGTATCCACCTTTTCTGGTTCAAAGGACTCCTTTGAAGTAGTGCCTGTTAAATTAAAAGGAAACTGAAGAGCTGTCTATCAAGGAATGCTGGGCTTTGTTAAATATTGGATATAATAGTAAACTGTGTGAAAAGGAGACAGTAATCGGCCTCTCCATAGCTGGTGTAACCGAGAGGTATCTGCACTAGCAAAAGGTGCCCTGACATGTAAAATGTTACTGTGGGATTTTTACATCTAAGAACATCAAAGGAACAGTACAGCAAAGCAACTATAAACCAAAGAAAGGTTATAGAAAGAAAGGAGAGAACTTCACTGACCTTGCATACACTCAAATGTACTAGCAAAGACCAAGGACCCAGTAGCAAAAGGAGAAGGGCAAATGCACACTGAGCTGAAAATGTACTTTAATTACCTAAAGGTAAATTTTGCCATTTAGGCACAGCCCAGAGTGAGGGGCAATGTGTGGCTGCTCTGCCCTGGGGGAGCCTGTCCACTGCTCCACTGCTATACCTCTGTATGGGGAAGGCTCTCTGCATGATCTCAACCAATTGTTTTCTACATTTCCTTTCCATTCTCCATCTCTTTGATTTCCTTCCCCCGTCCTCCATGTATTTACTTTCATTCTTTTCTTCTACTTCTTTTCTTGTTCATTCCTTCTCTCAATCTTCTATCTTTCTATTTTCAGATTTTCTCTGCTTTTCTGTCATCTTTGTTGCTGCGGTTTCTCTCTTTTCTCCTTTGCCCTCCGTTTCCTTCTCATATCTTCATTTCCCCCCTCTTCCCTTTGCTCCCTGTCCTTTCACACCTCTGTTCTTCATCTGGATTGGAGACAGTCATTCCATAGATGGAATAGAAGCAAAAACCTGAATCTGAGCACCCCCAAATTCGAAAATATGATGCAGATCCAAACCATGTGCCTCAGTCCCATCTCTAATTTATTTCCAGACACAGGCTCTGAGCCTGCAATCAGGCCCACTAACTAAAGTGGATCTTGTACTAACACAGCCTAACTGAAATCAGTGGGACACTACAGGCATGCAAGGATCTGCCCGTATGGATCCAATTGCCAGATCCAGGACAGAGATTGCCAGCCCATTCTTTTTTCAGGGTGTTGAATACACTGAAAGCAACTGGTTAAAGGTTAAAGTTTTTACCCAGTCTAGTTTTAAACATCTCACTCATTCTGAGAGCTAGTTTGTGGCTGAAGCACATCACCAGTGTAATGAAAGCTGGCTAGGCATGTGACAAGCTGAAAATACAATTAATTGTATAAAACACATAAAACACTGTTACCTCATCTGTTTATTTGTTTTGTCACTCTGTTTCAGCTTGAGACAAACCAGGACGGTGAGTTTTCTAGGGCATAGATTGTCTTTTTCTTACTTGTCTATAGAGCACCTGAATCTTGATTGGATCTTTTAAGCATTAGTGTAATGCAAACACTGCTAATAAAGCATAGACAATCAGATATGAATGCCATATCGTGCATCCTTTTTCAAGTAATTTTACATGTTTTAACTGGAATCAAGATGACCAGTGTGTGTTTTTGGTGGCATCTGCCTTCCTTACCCTTTTTAGCTGGCTTATAGTAATCTTGCTTCCAATTAAAAGAGCTAAAATTATTTCAAGAAGGTGTGCATTGTAATGTCTCTACCTGTATATATAGTTATTTGTTTACAACATATTTATGGCGAATCAAGTGAGAACTGCTCTTTTAACAATATGTTCCTTATCGACAGCATGTACCAAAGCTTGAAAATGCAAATAGATAGACCTGGCATATTTAAGGTCTAGTTTTGTGTCTGATGCCTTTGGGTTGGGAGGGGAGGAAGGGTTTGAATCAGAAAAAACCCACCCCAGAAACTTAACTGCAGAAACTCATGTAGAGATACAGAATCATGAACTTTGCAAGACCTGTGTAGTCACTGTTGAGTCCCACTGTTGATGGTGTTGGCTTCATCAAGGTGAGGCCTCCACTCTGAGGTCCAGGTTCACCTGAACATATGCTCATGGTCACCACAGTGTTGAGTTCAAATTGATAAAACCAGGGGATGGAGGGTATTGCAATCCTGAAATTAACTGGGCCCAGTTCTCAGTCCAGTCCTGTATTTTAGTGTCTCCAACTTCTGTGGGAATTATTAGGAACATTGAATGCATGAACTTTTAAATATATTTGTTTCTAAATACTTCTGTTAACAAGATCAATTAATTTCTCCTTTAGGGAAACAGTAATTATACCACAGAGGGATCACAAGTAGCAGCTGAAATATTTTTGTTGATATAGTACACTGTTTAATTCAGGCAGTACAAATTTGGGATTGAATATAATTTAGTGTTTGGTAGAAGAATTAACGATAAGTGCAAAATTGAAAACATACATGTCCCACACAGATCACTTGTTTGTTACATCTGGAAGAGGACAAAGTCTTTAGTAGGGCATTTGGGATCCCATTTGAGTATTGCTGAGTTCAGATGGTCAGCATCCCCCAGCCAGCCCTTCCAGGCTGCCTGGCCGGCACCTCCTGGGGCTCCAGGGGTGATTTAAAGGGCCCCGGGCTCTGGACACTGTGTAGCCGTGTCCAGAAAATCGCCGGTCCTGGGGCATCTGCTCCCTTTGCTCCCCCCCACCCATCAGCGGCCGGGGGAGGGGGAGGCAAAAGGGGCAGAGACATTAAAGCACTGCAGGGTCCTTTGCCGTGGCAGCACTTTAACGTTGCTGTGTCCCCACCCATTGGTGGCCATGCTGGTAGGGCCACCGATAGGGGTGGGCACAGCAACGTTAAAGTCCTGTTGCGGCAAAGGACCGTCCTTAAAGTGCTGCCACGGCAGTGCTTTAATGTCCCTGCCCCTTTTGCCTCCCCTGTTGGTGGCTCTCTGGTACGGACCCTACCGGCAAGGCCGACGACAGGGGAGGCAAAAGGGGCAGGGACATTAAAGCGCTGCCGTGGCAGCGCTTTAATATGGGCTGCATTTGGGCTGGTGCAGGTTCTTACCGGTACGCAGGACTGGCTCGTACTGGTTCACTTTCACCCTGTATAGGGGATTCTGCTAGACAAGGAGAGCATGCTGTAGCTCCAGTGGCTCTTTAGATCACAGATGATGCATGAGCTGTGCTGTCTAGGTCTCCTTAAATCCTGGCAAAAACAAAACAGTAGTAGATGTTTCTACTGACTAAAGTACTTTGAAAAATGTCCACTGTAAGTGTTAGCTGGTGTTCAGTATGTACAGTTGTATAACCAACTATTAACAATACATTTGCTGTGCTGTGTACTCAGGTGCATTTCCAGCTGGGTATTTGATATTTATTTACCTAGTAAGCTCAACTCTGATTAATCAATGATGTCCTGCTTTTCCCAAATTAGGAACTATGCTGGCAGGGGACTAAAGAAGATCATAAAAAGGACCAGATCCCTGGTGATGGTCAAAGAGCATACAGTGCAAATTGGGGGTGCAAAGATGGCTGTGTCCCAAAGTCCTTAGGTGCTGTGTAAAGGATCAGCCCCAGGCATAAAATCAGCAGGGCAGAGGCCGATCAGGCTTTACAAAAAGTATCTTTGACTCTTATCTTGTGTATGCTCCAGAGGGATAGGAATGAGCAGGAGGTAATTCCCCAGAGTAGTGACTCTCAACCTTTCCAGACTACTGTACCCCTTTCAGGAGTCTGATTTGTCTTGTGTACTCCCAAGTTTCACCTCACTTAAAAACTACTTGCTTATAAAACCAGACGTAAAAATACAAGTGTCACTGCACACTATTACTGCAAAATTGCTTACTTTCTCATTTTTACCATATAATTATAAAATAAACCAATTGAAATATAAATATTGTACTTGCATTTCAGTGTATAGTATTAGAGCAGTATAAACAAGTCATTGTCTGTATGAAATTTTAGTTTATACTGACTTTGCTAGCGCTTTTTATGTAGCCTGTTGTAAAACTAGGCAAATATCTAGATGAGTTGATGTATCCCCTAGAAGACCTCTGTATACCCCCAGGGGTACATGTACCCCTGTTTGAAGACCAGTTCTAGGAGAGCATTCCATCACCCTCTCCTTAATCCAATCCCTCCTCAAGATTCACTCCTCCATAACATCCACAAGAAGTGATACTCTGTTAATATATTTAGAAAAGGGTCTTTCCAGGGTATGCACATTCATTAAGTGGGTAGTTGCATAGTCTTCTGTTGTGCTTGCTCTCCTTTGTCTGACATTGGATTGTAAGCTATTTGGGACAAGGCCATTGTATTTTTAGCTGCACTATAAGGGGCTTGGCATAATTTTGAGTGCCTCCCTTCCCCAATTCAAGTGGGGAAACTCCCTCAAAATAGCAATGGGAGCAGGATGGGAGCCTTCTGTAGAAATCAGGGGAAGATGCCCATTTTCATGTTAATTCATTATTTCTGTAATTTTTCTTATTTCAGTAGTTTTTCTTTATTTCAGGAAATAAAGCTAAAATAAATTCCATGTCATTTGTAAGAAGAAACTCACTTGTGAGACATACCAGGAAAAACCACAGCTATATCGCTGGCTCTGAGAAAATAAACAAAAGGCCCAGGACTGAATGGAGACAGAGTATCTCAAAATGGGGTCCCTCCAGGGCCAGCTCTAGGCACCAGCACTCTAAGCATGTGTTTGGGGCGGCACTTTCCAAGGGGTGGCACTCCGGCTCCCTTTTTTTTTTTTTGCTTGGGGTGCAAAAAGCCGGGAGCCGGCCCTGAGTGGAGGTGAGCTGTAGCAGTGGGGGGGGCGCGGGGAAGGCCGCAGAAAGTAACCCTGGGGGGAGCAGAGGAACCGCTCCCCCCCAGCTCACTTCCGCCTCCTCCCCCAAGCGTGCCACCGCTCCGCTTCTCCCTCCCAGGGGTAGGAGGGGAAATGCGGCGTGCTTGGGGGAGGAGGCGGGGCTGGGGATTTGGGGAAGGGGTTGGAATGGGGCGGGAAAGGGGCGGAGTTGGGGCGGGATGAGTGGGTGGCATGAGGAAATTTTTTTGCTTGGGGCGGCAAAAAACTTGAAGCCGACCCTGGGTCACTCCAGGTTGGGACTGAATCATGCTGGTGGACAAGTGGCAGTTTGTGCTATTGTTGCCCATGCTATGGCTGTTCTCTAAAAGTCTGACCCAAAGACTACTAAAACTAATAATTTCCACTGAAATGTGAACTCCTATTGACTTCAATGGGCATTTGATCAGGCATTAGTTACACAGAGGTCTCTAGATCCAAAGAAAATCACCCAGCACTAAATTCACTGTCATGAGCACTGAAACTAAATTGTTAAACAAACCAGAATGGGTAAAAATCAGGAATAGTTGAGAATAAGCTAAAAAAGATGGACAAAAGATGTAAAATGTAGTGTGTGTGTTGTAACTAATATTATCTGCAGTCTGGAAATGTTTGTACAATAATGTATCTATAATTTTAAAATGTATCTATAATTTGTTGAAATTTAGGAGTATTTTTGAGAAAAAAATCCATAAGAGAGGGATATAGGATAAAACTGCATTAAAAATTATTAATATTGTCTATTTATTACTAAGCCAGATTCAAAGAAATAAAATGTTGAAACCTTTCAAATATTCTAGAAATGACAGATCAGCAATATAAAAAAATACCCCCCCAAATTTGTTGGGTTTGTTTTATATCACTTTTTTTAAGCAACTTCCCATTTTCTCACAGATCATCAGATATAAAGTATTTATCACCCAAAAGTGTTTTGAACTTTAAGGCATTTTAGTAACATTTCAGTTCAAGAACAAAGAAATACAATTTTTGGGGGGCGTATGGAAGCCTAATTTACCATAAAGTGAACCTTTTTTGACAGTCGCCTAGAGCAGAGCTAATTTAACACTAATGCATTTGACAGAATTATTACAATTTAAGGATAAAGTATTTTCAAAGGGTACAAAAAGCTAATTTAGGAAATCTCATTCACTTTTAAAATATTTGTGAAAATCTGTGACTGTGTAAATATCTTCTTCACTGATCTCAATTTTTTTTATCTATGTATGATCATTTATCTGAAATTTGAGCTTTCTAATTTTTCTTCCCTATGACAAACTTTTGTCAGTAAACAGGGCAGCGTATAACCTTCTATACTGAATTGGCTAATATTTAAGTGTACCGTTGCCCTTTACTGGACTGCTAAACTGCGTGTCATAACCCTTAAACTTATGATACTCAAGGGAGATTTTCTTGGAGCTCAGTTTGGAAATGCCTTTTTATTTTGGATTAGAAAAATGTGAATTCTATTCCAGCTGTCACTGGGCAGTTGTGAGCAGTACAATGTGATGAGTTACCATGAACTTCTAGGTGGCAGCAGATTTGTTAAAGTATTTTTCATTTGTACACATGCCATTGTTCCAGTAAAAGTGGAAATGAAAGGCATGATAGCAAAGTATTGAGACATACCTATCTCATAGAACTAGAAGGGACCCCTGAGTCCAGCCCCCTGCCTTCACTAGCAGGACCAAGTACTGATTTTGCCCCAGATCCCTAAGTGGCCCCCTCAAGGATTGAACTCACAACCCTGAATTAAGGCTGGGATTTTCCAATGGAGTGTAAGGGAATTAGATACCCAACTTCCAATGCAGTGGAAACTAGATCCGTAACTCCCTTAGACTCCTTTGGAAAACCCCAGTTTAAATCTAAGGTCACAGCTACATTGGAGAGGTTACTATGGTAAAAAGTGTTTCCACCCAATTCATTGAGATGCACCTTGCATCTATCTACACAGGAAGTGCAACAACTGATTGTCTGGAAGGCAATGATTGCAAGTTAGCCCCAGAGTTTATAGGGGCAATCATTGAACCTGTAACTACTAAGACTCAGCCAGCGGCAGCGGACCTAGCAGCCTCACATCTCCCAGCCCCGAGAGAAGCCGCCTCCACACAGCAGATTCTCCAAGATGGAAGAAGAAATTGCAGCGCTCGTCATTGACAATGGCTCTGGTATGTGCAAAGCTGGCTTTGCCGGAGATGATGCCCCTCGTGCTGTGTTCCCCTCCATTGTTGGACGCCCAAGACACCAGGGTGTCATGGTTGGCATGGGGCAAAAGGACAGCTATGTTGGTGACGAGGCCCAGAGCAAGAGAGGTATCCTGACTCTGAAGTACCCTATTGAACACGGCATTGTCACCAACTGGGACGACATGGAGAAAATCTGGCATCACACCTTCTACAATGAGCTTCATGTGGCACCTGAGGAACATCCTGTTCTGCTAACAGAAGCTCCCCTGAATCCCAAGGCCAACAGAGAAAAGATGACACAGATCATGTTCGAGACCTTCAACACCCCAGCCATGTATGTTGCTATCCAGGCAGTGTTGTCCCTGTATGCCTCTGGTCGTACTACTAAGACTCAATCAATCCACTGAGTGTCAGTGTGGATGCATTCCACTGGTACAAATGGTGGGCTGTCCACTCTGAGAGCTGTCATCCTCTGGAATACCTCGTGCCTCTACTAATATCCATCCCATGTTCTCAGCTGGTGAATCACCTATGCTTTGGTAGTTGAGTAGTATAGTGGGGAAAGATGTGGGTTACCTAATATCCTCAGTAATGTCCCTTTTGCCCATGGTCCCCTTGAAATGTCCCTGGCCACTTCTAATTCTCCCGGCAGCCTGTGAAACACAGGTTCTTTGATAGCTGCAAATCCCATGGTTTATCAGAATCAGATTCTCAGACAGATTTGCCAGATGGGAATGCCTTGGGAGAAGTGGAGCTGGAAGCCAGGAAGTGCCCATAGTCTTTAGGGAGAGAGCATGGGTATCTTAGTTGGTGAACTGAAGGAGGTTCACAAGTTAAGACAACTATAATCTCTGACAGCTCAACCCCTCAAATAAGGTTAGAGATTCAGGGCAAAATTTAAGCTGATTCAAGGATGCACTGCATTGTTGGTGATTCAATCAGGGCAAAACAATGGACTAAATCACAAATAATTGAAGTTTCTAATCTAGACAAGGCCTTTGTTATTAATTTCTCTTGTAGTGAGGAACAAACCATCTCTGAAGTCCTCCAAGCTACATACTGCTTGATCAAATGTCAACGGTATCTTTGTTCACCATTGTGTGTGTTTTCATTTAACCAGGGATTTAGTTTGAATGATCAAATTGCTTGTTTTAACTCTTGATATTGCAAAGTACATTCCTCTCTAGGCCCATTTTCTAGGGCTACCGATGCAAATGTGGTGTAAATGTAATACGGTATATGTTGTATATGTAAATATTCTCTAATGAATGCATGTTAATTAAAACAAAACCACTTCAGTGGTAATGGCAGTTTTTCTTTAGTATTCGTTTCCCCTTTGTGCTTTCTGACTGCTTGCTTCATCGTATGTTTATGCCACCTTCAATTTGAGTGACATATGCTGGAGGTCTCCACTGCCAGTACTAAAACATCCTGGGAATTTCTAAATGTTACAGATGACAGTTTCTTAACTCAAAAAGTTAGGAACTAACGTGGGAATTCTATATTAGACCTTGTCTTAACAGAACTAAAAGTTAGTGGTACCTTAGCTACAAACAGAGCTTAATTTGTAATGAAAGAGTTCAAGTAATTAGATGCCGTGGCTCAAGCAATTTTTTTACTTTCATAACTACTTTCACGGCAAGCCCAGAGGTGCCAGGAGTCAGCCCTGGCAAGCCCTGGCACAAATGAAGCACTAGGTACAAGTGATCATGACATGATCATATTTATAATGTGGAAACAGACTAAAATCTGGACCAGTAATAAACAGGATATAATTGGTGCTTTAAGCTGAAAGCTGAAAACCATTATGAGCCAAATCAGCTGTGAGGAAGAATTTAATCAGAAAAATGTGAATGATAATTGGGAATAAATCAATAGTCAGCAGAGCTAAGGAGTAAAGAGTCTTTAAAATATATTAGGAAAAAAAGAATCATAATAATTATATTAGTTCATTACTAGATAGAAATGGTAGAATTATCAATAATAATGCAGAAAAGTCATAAGTGTTAAATAAATATTACTGTTCTGTATTTGGGGAAAAACAGATTATGCATATGGTGGTGATAACACTCTTTCTACTCCACTCCATAACAATTTCAGAATGTTTCCTTTCCTTTCGGCTCTGGCTTAACCATTTCTTCATGGAAACACATATAAACTTGAACTAGGAAAGCACTTGAGTTGCAACCTATAGAACTGCATTGCTCATGCTGATCTTTAGTCAGTGGGCGTGTGAGTTCAAGGAATGTAGGATTAGTCCAGATGTGTACATTTGCAGTTTATGGTAATTGTTCACCCTACAAAAGCAAGTGAACACGTTTGACACTGTTCTTCTTTGGTTTCTTTTACTAATTTCACGCTTTATTGTAATTGAGGGGAAAATATGAAGATTTCAGCTTGTGCCTGAGCTCCTTATTGAAGGATTCAGGAAAAGTATTATAAGGTAGTGCTTTCACCTAAATAATAACTACAACAAAACCACCTAAGTGTGTGCTGATCCGCTAATGTAGCAAAGGGCAGGCTCTCTGCTTCTACAGACTAAAAATAGTCTGTTTTCTAATGTGTCAGATTAATGTTTTGACCAAAGCACTGTAGGCAATTTGGAACTGGGTTAGTATCAAATGTAAATTCAGCAAATTCTGAAATGCCATTTAATGGATAGATAATTTAATCTCTCACCACAGAGAGGATCTGCCATCAAAAATATACATGGGAGATGCTGAACAGTTGGACTTTAACTCTTTCTAGAATACGTGAGTTGAACATTGTTCCATATGTCTTTTTCCCTACATCTACAATAAAAGTTTTAAATTTCACCTCTCTGACAAATGATGTCACAACAAACTGGCAATTTTTAATAGACCTCACTCGGTTTGTGGGACAGGAAAGAAAAAAATGTAGAAGTGTCTGTGGAGTAGCATTTCGGGGATAGAGATTATGAGAACACTGTTGGTTTGTGGCAGTTTCAGTGTTGTAAATAAACAAACCAAAACAAAAAAGCTAGTGTGTTGAACAACCACTTTCCCTTCAAATCCCAGACTTCCTTCTGGGGCAATTGCTGTAGCAATCAAGGCATTGACTTGCTAGTCAACATCTGGAAGCGTCTGATTTGTCACCTTTTTTTTGTGGCTTGAGAAAAGTTGAAAAGCGAATTGATGTCTTTCTAGCATGGGTTATAGCAATATTACATTATGCATCTGATCCTACATTTTGCAGCGAGACAGATTTAAGAAAAGAACTGCAAAATAGAAAAGAAATGGATAGTAAAGAGAGCATTTTAGTGCTGGCATAAATGTTGCCCTAATTTATTGCCTTGCTGCTCCTGTATGTATTGTTTTGTGTTTTTCTGGAGACAGTTTGTTTTTAATCATTTATTATGAGCTTGATTAAGTTAATGAAGAGCATGAAAGGGGGGATACTTTTCCTTTCCTTTTCCCACCCTGCTATAATGATGTTTACTGTCTGGCACAATGATCGTTCAATTTTCAGAAATGTTCACCACCTTCTGCTGCTGATTAAATTCCTGTTTAGTTTCTCTGCCAAATCTGTTGGATTAAATTAACAAGATCTGTTTGCGTTAGTGGGAATGACCTGCGCCGACCTTCAGCTTGTACAAAATAACAATCTTTTCAGTGATTTATTGATTCAATGCTCTTTATCTTCTCTTAAAGAAATGTACATTAGGAATGTTTGCCTTTACCTTGCTTCAATTTGCAGACACACATTGCTTATTTCAATACACTGGAGACCTTGGCCCTCCAGATCTAACAGCTTTGCACTCTTTGCTGTTATTAACACTTTCTCTCCTTCAAAAGATTCACCGAAGCTTGATTACTCTAAGGATAAAACTTCACATGATCCCTTACTCTACAAAAGGTCCCACTCCTGAAAATTATCCACATCAAAGGATCAATTTGAGAAGATTAAAATCTTTCTCATTTTACTGAATTGCTTTCCACCCTCCCACTTAATTCATTTGCTTTGTTGCTGCCAACCAAGGAGTAAAGAAGTAATAGTTTTGGTGTTAGTTTTTTTTAAAAAGCTACAATAAGTGTAAGAATGTTAAATATTTAATTCTACCTCTCAGGCTTTTCAAGGCAATTTTACAAGTACCAAGTGAGGCAACTATTTCTGAACCTGGATAAAATTTGAACGCAAAATGCGCTCTTTAGATCTGCTATTCTGCTCCCTTTCCCATATATAGGTGCCACTTTCATTGACTTCAACAGGCTTTGGATCCAGCCCAAGAAGAACATAGTATTAGAAATCTGCCATGCAAAATATTGCCATAAATGAACAGTTCATTTCAGCGGAAGTGCAGTGGATCAAGAGAAAGGAACCTTCAAAATCTTGGAAATTGAGAAACTGCAGTTTGTGCAACTAGAAACAGCAGCAGATCCTTAGTTGCAGCTTAGTTGACTTTCCCCATAAGTACAGAATATTTACTTGAAGTACACTGTCTAAGGCACTGTTTCTATTGCACTGTCCTAACTGGGTCTATCCTTCCGTGAGAAGGTGGGATTTATGGGCAGATGTGAGACACTCTAAGCAGCAAATAAATCGACATCTCTCACTAGAAATGTAAAAAGTGGTTTCTCAGATGCCTCTGTGATACAGATGGAGTTTGCTGGAACTTGTGCAGTTTAGCCACATTGCCTCAATGGATCTCAAACAGGTAGCATGGCCTGGCCAAAGCAGGATTTACTTTAGCAGCCCTATACAAATTCTATTGTCTTTTAATTTGTGAAAATTGTCCTGTGCAAAAGATTTTAACAGCCTCTGCAGCTAGCAAGAAAACAGGCAGTTTGATAGTTACGGGTGTGGAGACTCATATAGATTTACCATATGTTAAACTTTAGCAATCAAGTAGAGCAAACTAATTGAAGACACTCCCTGGAGGGTAGTTAGATATCATCCAAGGTCCCACAAAATTGTGTTGGCAGCTTGTAAAATATTCACTTGAGCTTCTACATGTCTCGTTCTGAACTACAGTACAAAACACCAAAGTTCTTCACATCAGGACTCTAAGTCTGAAGAGTCACCTTTCAATATAGACAACATCCAGCGACACAGATGAAAATTAGTGGATCATCAATGACATATTTATGCTTCATTGCAGTGCTGACTGAGCTTGTTGGTCTGCGAACCATTGTCTGACAGCATGTGTGGGGAATACTTATGTCACGCTGTCTGGAGTAGCTCACCACCGAGTGCGCCAACCTCAGGGCAGATACTACAAACTTAGATTAGATTTCACCAACCCAGTAACAAATGTGAATTCCTAGATCACTGTAACAGTCTTACCAGGGAGTCACAGACAGTCCCCTTGGGCTCTCCAGCCTATCTTGCCACCCAGGCAAGCTGGACTCAGTGATAAATGGTCACTTACAACAAAAATCACAAAATATTCAGGTTGCTTCCAGTCCCAAAAGACCAGTCACTTATCCCAGATCAATTTGTGCCTTAGATGTCACACCAAAGCCACTGCCTGTAGCTACTCCTGTAATAAACTAAAGGTTTATTAACTAAGAAAAAGTAATATGAGAGTTATTTACAGGTGCAAGCAAAAAAGCATATATACACAAATGAGTTTGTCTGTGATCCGAAAAGGTGATAGAGATGTAGTAATCTGTCAGTAATCTGAATGTCTTTTTAGGGCTTAAAACAGGTTGACCTTGGGTATCTCTGCTTTCTGTTTCTTAGCTCCAGCCCTTGTGGGAGTCCAAACAGCAAAGAGATGAAAAATCTACACATTAGCCATTTTGATTTCCCTTCTCCAGCATTCAAACTGATGGGACAAGGCCTTCTGCACCTACTTCTCTATGGGTCCATGGGGCAATTAACAAAACTTTAGTCCTATAATGGCTCAATTAATTTTGCTAGACCTCCTGGATGGCTGGGGAGAGCCAACTCTTCCCATCTGAGTTCACAAGTTCAGAGCAGGCATTTTTACAATTATGAAACAAATTTGTATTTTACCTTGTAGCATGGAATAGACATTACAAGTGAGATTAATGCATGCCTCAATTTCCAAGCATTTTATAGAGACTAAACACATCCTTACAAGTCTAACATCTCTCTTGAACAATGCTAACATAGAAGTGAGCTGCTCTGGTTTCCAGCTATGAATTCGTCAGTGCTCAACAGACACCTACAGCCCTGGCAAGAGCTGGCACCTGCTTTACCAGTGTCTAAATTTACATGACAACATCATCAAAAATAGGAATTTCCTGTTACCTTTATGATTGGGTATGTGGCTTATATAGTTCTGAAGTGCCCTTCGGTGACCATTAGTTTATGTTTATGGAGTCACAGATTTATCCTTTTGGGCAATGTTTGATGGTAATACAAACCCTGTATATTTGTTTACGAAATGTGATAGGAATAGCCATAGGATAAATTCTATTTTTGTTTGACGAAAGCAGACTAGTTATGCTGTTGTTGTGTGTCCTGTTGGACAAAAGTGTTATGTATCAATGATATGGTTTCAATGGACAACCTTGCACTAATATGTGATATTTGCCTGTTTTGGTATTTGGCTAGGTTGGGCCTTCTATTTAGTATCATGATCCATAACTACACCTGGTACTGGACTATTTCAAACCCTGTTATTTAATCACACATATAACTGTGCACAGAGTCTATTTGTGTCAAGAAAAATGATATAATCTCTATACACCTAGGGAAGGGAGGTGTCTGGAGCCAAAGCCAAGGGTCAAACCGGAAGGCAGAAACTGGGTACCACAGCCCAGGGTTGAACTGGAATCTGTAGTCAGGAGCCAGAGCCAAAGGTCAAAACCAGAAGCCAGGAATTGGAGTGAGCAGGGTAGCAGACAAGAAGGGGTTCAAGGCGGGGGCAGGACAGAGGCAAGGCAGGAGCAGCAGGAACAAGGTAGCAGGCGAAATAGTGGCAGGAGTGTTGAGAAGCCAGTGAGCTGCTGCTGGCTTCAGAGCTAGCCGGTTGGCCTCTGCAGCCAGTCAGGTGGCGTGGCTAAATAGGCAGCTGCTGCAGGCCAGTTACACTGATGAGGCTGCCCTCACTCTGCTGCAGGCTCTGATTCCTGACAGGAGGTAACTAAAGAGAACAGTCTGTTTGGGATCACAAAAAGGCACCAGGTAACAAAAACATATTTAAGATAGCTAATCCAAAGTCAGGCTGTTTGTTACCATGTGCTGGGATGTGTGGATCTGAAACACAATGACATATCTAGATCTGCAGCCAGATCCACCTGGCAGGTAGAAGAGGACAGGGAATCACTTCTGCAAGTGCTGCCCATAGATTTGCTGACTATTCAGAGATCCCAACATGAGTCTCCATGTACCTGTGTTGGTGGTGCAGTGCAGCAGCATGACAGGACCTTTGCTTTGCTGTCAGCCCTACCCTGTTGGCTGGGTGGCCCTGTAGAAGGAGGGAGGATGCAAGGAGCCTTAGGCCCATCTCTGGCAGCCTTGTACATGCTGCAAGTCTACTAAAGAGCACAAAGACTGTGTGAGTCTAGCTCTGCCACTAGGGTAAATAAAGGGGGCAGGGCAGTGTGAGGACAGGCTCACAACCCCACTTCTATTGTGTACTGACTGGCAGAGCTGAGAGGTACAGGGGAGAATACACCCCCTCAACCAGAGTTTTCTTCCTCAACCAGAATGCCTCTGGGCCTGCTACCATGTGGGTTCCTCCAGACCCACATTCCTGGCATGAACTGAGGCTTTATAAGTATAGCCCTAGACTCACATTTTGCTAAGCACTGTTCTACTGGTGCGTGTCCCCATCTGTATATAAGCAGTTTCTCCAGAACAAACAAACCAAGGGCTATTGTTCAAGTGCGAAAGGTGAACCAGAAAATAGAACAGAATCTTCACATTCATCATATTAAATAAACACAGAACGTGCCGACCAAGGCAAAACCAGGCTCATAACTTCTAATGGTGACTTTGTGGCGGGGCAGTGAGCTGTCTGGTCAGGCCGCTGGCCAAAGTAGAGAAGCTGCATTTGGGCTGGGGAAGCTTCAGGGATTTTGTGGAGAGGATGGAAGCAACTGTGGGAAGGGGAAAACTGTCAGTGATTGTGTGTGGGGATGGAATAGGGTTGTGCTGCATGAATGCTGAAACTCTAGAGGGGGAAAATGAACAATCCTTCATTATTTTGTGTTAGATTTTTGTCCTCCTCTTAGTGCTGTGTGTAATTTTCTATTATGAAGATATTTTTGTTTTACAGCATCAGTTGCCTTTCACTTTTTAGAATATACTTAATAATAACAATATAGCTTTTATACATACTTTTCCAGCTGTAGATCTCCAAGCACTTTACAAAGGTAGGGGCGCAGTGTTATCCCTGTTTGAAAGGTGGGGAAACTGAAAAAACACTTATGTTTATCCTTGGCTTCTGGCTACATCTATTTTTTTTCCTTTGTTCTCAGGAGGAAATATTTTAAAGTCCACTTCTTTGATGCCACTGTAGTATTAAACCATTTCGAAGCAATTTCAGTAGATTGGGTTCTACAGTTTATCCCTCTTGCTCTGTTCCTGCAAATCCTTTTAAGAAAAAATTGTTGCAGTACACTTTAAGTAAAAGACAAGATGAGTACTTACCACCATAGTCTTAAAATGACCACTTGATGAGGTGGAGACACTGATGAAGGACAGCATTCACTACTAAAAAAAGATGAGGCAGCCAGCTATTACTCTGATATCATTGTTTTTGTGTTATCATAGTCTGCGAGCTCTGATAAGAGCCAGAGTGGCTGTCTGAACCATACCTTAGTGCTTGTTGTATTGATTGCTGGACCTCAAACCAGCCTTCCTATGAAATAGCCATTCATCACTTCAGAGCAAACTAACATATCCGTAGATGCTGCTTTATGACTGGTGTGTGGTAAGGGTCTTTTTTATAAAGAAACAATGTGTAAGATGAAACTAAAAATAAGAGTGTGATTTATTTTTTGGCTTTTCTTTGTGTGTGAGAGATTCAGTACAATATATCTAGAGGTTATCTGGTTCACTACATACCAGTGTCTATTGTGCTTCACAGAGTACACTGAAACAAGCCCCCCTGCAAAGCCATTCAGTTGGTTTATTCCTATATACACAAGGAGAAAGTTGCCATTGTTACATTTTTATTAATTAGTGTGATAAGTGTTGCAGCTCTGTTGGTCCCAGGCCTGAAGGAGAACTCCATGCAGCTCTACAGCTTGTCTCTTCCACCAATAGAAGTTTGTCAAATAACATTGGTTACTCATTTTGTCTCTTTGACGATAAAAGTCACTTCTAACCTCTAACTAAAACTGTGTGAAATCCAAAGGCTGTGTCCCTGTTTCAAATCTCATTTGAAAACGTGTGCAGCTTTATATTGCATGATTTCACTCGCCGCTCTTCTTAATGTGAATTTTTTATAAACTGACTATTTTCCTATTGAAAAGAGTGGGGGGGGAAAAGTGATTTCTTCAATGTTTTTAAGATGAAGATGTTTCCTTGCAAAATTGGGTCATATTTAGGGCTGTCAAGTGATTAAAAAATTAATCATGATTAATCGTGCGATAAAAAAATTAATTGTGCTGTTAAGCAATAATAGACTCCCATTTATTTAAATATTTTTTGATGTTTTCTACATTTTCAAATATATTGATTTCAATTACAACACAGAATACAAAGTGTACATTGCTCTCTTTATATTTATTTTTTATTACAAATATTTGCGCTATAAAAAACAAAATAAATAGTTTTTTTCAATTCACCTAATACAAGTACTGTTGTGCAGTCTCTTTATTATGAAAGTTGAACTTACAAAGGTAGATTTATGTACAAAAACCCTCTGCATTCAAAAATAAAACAATGTAAAACGTTAGGGCCTACAAGTCCAATCAGTCCTACTTTTTGTTCAGCCAATTGCTCAGACACATTTGCAGGAGATAATGCTGCTCGCTTCTTGTTTACAATGTCACCTGAAAGTGAGAACAGGCATTTGCATGGCACTGTTGTAGTTGGTGTCACAAGATATTTACATGCCGGATGTGCTAAAGATTCATATATCCCTTGATGCTTCAATCACCATTCCAGAGGACACGTGTCCATGCTGATGACAGGTTCTGCTCGATAACAATCCAAAGCAGTGCAGACCGATGCATTTTCATTTTCATCATCTGAGTCAGATGCCACCAGCAGAAGGTTGATTTTCTTTTTCGGTGGTTTGGGTTCTGTAGTTTCCGCATCAGAGTGTTGCTCTTTGAAGTCTTCTGAAAGCATGATCCACACCCCGTCCTTCTCAGATTTTGCAAAGCACTTCAGATTCGTAAATCTTGGGTCGAGTGCTGTAGCTATCTTTAGAAATTTCACATTGGTATCTTCTTTGCATTTTGTCAAATTTGCAGTGAAAATGTTCTTAAAATGAACAACATGTGCTGGGTCATCATCCAATTCTGCTATAACATGAAATATATGGCAGAATGCAGGTAAAACCATGGAGCAGGAGACATACAATTCTTCCCCAAGGAGTTCAGTCACAAATTTAATTAATGCATTATTTTTTAAAACAAGCATCATCAGCATGGAAGCATGTCCTCCGGAATGATGATTGAAGCATGAAGAGGCATATGAATCTTTAGCGCATCTGGCACATAAATATCTTGTGACGCCAGCTATAATAGTACCATGCGAACGCCTGTTCTCACATTCAGATGACACTGTAATTAAGAAGTGGGCAGCATTATCTCCTGTAAACAAATTTGTTTTTCTTATCAATTGGCTGAACAAGAAGTAGGACTGAGTGGACTTGTAGGCTCTAAAGTTTTACATTGTTTTGTTTTTGAGTGCAGTTATGAACAAAAAACCTGCATTTGTAAGTTGCATTTTTCCTCCTAAAGAGATTGCACTACAGTACTTCTATGAGGTGAATTGAAAAATACCATTTCTTTTATCACTTTTATAGTGCAAGTATTTGTAATAAAAAATAATATAAAGTGAGCACTGTACACTTTGTATTCTGTGTTGTAATTGAAATCGATATATTTGAAAATGTAGAAAAACACCCAAAAATATTTAATAAATTCAATTGGTATTGTATTGTTTAACAGTGATATTAACCACAATAATTTTTTTTGAGTTAATGGCGTGAGTTAACTGTAATTAGTTGACAGCCCTAATCATTTTCACTCAATATACTTAGCAAAACCTTTCTCGGAAAAAAGCTAATGTTTAGGTATCTATAGTCCATCTCGAAAGACGATGGTGTAAGCACCAAAGCAGTTCAGTTACTGTGTATCATGCTGAAGCACTGCAAGTATCTAAAAAGTCAAATTCTTGAGCAACAGTCTTTGCCACAGATAATATAAACATAAGGGACAGGGTCAGAGATGAAGCCTGCATGCTACTAGCGCTTGAGGCCTTCTGGATTTTCTCTTTGTTCTCTTCACTTTCCACTCTTCAGCCTCTTTGACTTCCTGGCACAATTAAGCTTTCCAGTGTGACCTATTGCTAGCTGCATCTTCCCAGCTTGTCAGGTTGATATTGAATGTTTTCAAATCCCTCTTGCAAACATTGTTGAACCTGAGCCTAGGTCAGCCCAATGACCTTGCAGCGTTCACAAATTGTCTGTACAGAAGATCCTTTGCAATATATCCATTGTCTATTCAGTGTAGATGACCAGGCCAATGGAGATGTCTGATTAGACCTGGCAATTTTGCTTTCTTAGTTTTGCTTTTGGTATCAGGAACTGTGATCCCCACTTCATATTTAAAATACGGCAAAGCCAGTGAGTGTGGAAGGTGTTTAGCCTTCTCTTCTGCCTGCTGTAGGTGGTCCAGTCTTGCCACCATACAGCAACATGCTCAGAATGCACATCTGGTAGACCCGCTTGTTGGTGTTCAATGTTAGTTTCCTGTTATCTTGGCACTTGGTCAGTTGATCAAACTGGTAGCTGCCTTTCTGATGAGAGAATTAACTTATTTCTAGATGACAAGCTTGTTTTACACCATTGCTCATAGACAGCAGAATTTGAGCACAACTTCTAGCATGGTGCTAGCTATTAAAAATATTGGTACTGTCAACACACCTTCTACTGAAATCATGGACTTCTTTTGACTGATTGTAAATGTAAATTGATCACAAGCTAGAACAAAGCTATTGCAAAATTGCAAACTCCTCTTTATTGTGTGCAATGAGCCCCGTGTCACTGTCAAAAACAAGTTCTCTTATCAGCAAGTAGTTGCTTTTATTTTTTGCTCATAGATATTCAATTTTGAAAAGTTTTCCATCTGATTTTGGAGATATGCAACCTTGGTGCTGGATGAGAAAAGCGTGATGAAACAGCACAAAGAAGAATATACTGAAGAGTATTGGTGCTAAAACACTGTATAACACCAGTATGGATTTCAAAGCTGTCAGACTGATCACCATCATTCTGGACTGTAGCTGACTTGTCATCATGGAAGGATCAAATCAGACTGAGGAGAACTTGGGGGTTGCGGGGACGACCAATTCTCTCTAGCAACTGGAAAAGGCCCTTTCTGCTGACCAGATCTAAAAGCCTTTGTAAGATTATGAAGGCCACATAAAGAGGTTTTTCCTGTTTCCTTGACACTTTTCTTGCAGTTGCCATAAGTGCGAAGACCATGTTGATAATTGATCTACTAGAATGGAAGCTGCACTGACTTTCTGGGTATACATGTTCAGCAAGAACTTGCAATCTTTTGAGAATGATGCATGTGAAAGCCTAGCCAGCAACACCGAGGAGAGATTCCTCTGCAGTTGTTGCAATCACTCCAATCGCCTTTGTTTTTATACAATGTTACGATGTTGGCATCCTTCATGTCTTGTGGTACTCCTCCTTCCCTCCAGAAGGCAAGCAAGACATTGTGGAGATGTTTAAGCATAACCTCTCCTTGTTGCAACACTTCAGCAAGAATGCTTTCCTTCCCTGTTGACTTTCCTGGTGCTAGACAAGTGATTGCATTTTTAAGATCATTTGTAAATAATTCTATATTGAGGTCTTTGATAGTCTGGTGCCTCAGGATCACAGTTAGCGCTGCCTCAGAAAGAGATTTCATGTTAATAGAGCTTGTGGTAATGTTGTTTGCTTCTGTCAATGATGTCTCTAGTAAGAGATTTGCATGGGGTGGTCCTCTTTGCTGAAGGACCTACTGCTTTCATGATTCCATCAGACATCCCTCTTAGAGTTCTGTTCTCAAGGATGTTTGTATCTTCTCTCATGGATCAAGCCAGTATGACTGAGCACATTCCCTTGCCATTTGTTGCAATGCATTCTTGGACACTCTGAGATTAGCATATCTCTGGAGAGGAAATAACAAAGTCCATTTTTTTAGCCTGTTATTAAGGTTTTCAAAAATGGATGCCTAAAGTTAGCTTCTTAACAACATGGCCTGGTTTTAAAAAGTGCTAAACCTCTAGCAGCTCCTGCTGAGTTCAGTAGGAGCTTTTGGTTGAGCAGCGCTTTTGGGTGAGCAGCCACTTAGGTGCCAAAATATAGAGTTAAGGCTAGCTATCGTTAAGCCTCTTTTTATTTCGGGACACAATTTTTGAGTTGTTTGGCATTTCCCTATAAATATTTCTCACACCTCTATCTCAAACACACCTAGCTTTACCGGTTTACCATCACTATGCAGCACTTACAAGCATAAGGTTCCAGACCGTCACGGGACATGCACCTGTTATCAGTATCACACTTATCCAACCATCCATGCAAAAAAACAATTGTATATGAAAGCTCTGGAAATCACTGGGGATTTTGTTTAAATGAATGCAATTTTTCAAGGAGTAAGATAGCTCTGACGCTATAAATTTATGAGAATCTTGCCTTTTGTCACTGATGGAATTAATTATTCCAGCAAGAAAAGGAAGGCAAGACAATGTCTCTTACTACATTTACTACGAGTTTGTACAGCCCCCAGCATTGCAGGACCTCGATCCAGCCTGGGACCTCTAGGCACTACTGCAATACAGATAAATAATAACAGAAAAAAAGTACATCACTGATTTTAAGTAGTCTTGTACTCATTCTTTTTAAAAAATCACTTTCATGATTTCTTGAATAAATACAGAAATCAGTTTATTTAAAAATATCATCACCTTCTTTAGAGAAGAATTTTAGTGTCAGAATGGCCAAACAGGCATCCTCTCACCTCTGTAGACAAGGGCTGCTCCACATAGTGCTGGAGCGTGATGAATTACAGCTTACTGTAAAAAAGATTGATTGAATTCAACTTGGTTGTATCCCTATATCAAAGGGCAGTAGATAAGTTATCTTTGTTCAGTGTCAATTACATGGTCTCTGAAAGAATCTGCCTTAACGTAGTTCAGGTTTGAATCATACGAGTCTAAATTATGGCTTAGCCACAAGCCCTTAGTAAGGGACAGTGCGTAGCTGTGCTGCTCTAGAAACTGACCAAGAATCAGCTTGTGTCCCAGAGAATCTCAGTACGGTTCCTGACACTTGCTCTAGGGTGGGAAGAAATCTGCATCAGCTCTATACTGCACACAGTCTACTTTCCCCTCCACGCTGACTCGGTTGCACTGGGGGGGAGAAATGTATGTCCCCTCCTACTTCCTTCCCCTACCCACCCACGCATGTCTGGAAAGGGTGTACTGTCTTGCAGAGGCTGCCGGATCCAGACCATTTTGACTCAGATCCTCAATATTCTGACCTGGAGGAGCCTGACCAGACCATGGGGATCATGGAGGAGAGTCTGAACGAACCTAATTGGATTAGAGAAGGGCAGACAGAGAGGGACCACATTGGAGAGGTGCCCAGAGATAGTTCACCAGCTCCTTGGCACTCAACAAGACAGCAAAGGGCACCTGTCCGGCTCGATTTGGAAGAGTGGGCTGCCTGATGAAAGAGGAGCAGAGACGGGGTTTGGCCAGTACTGCTGTGGGGTGACATGCAGCAAGAAGCTCTTGGAAACATTGAAAAAAGGGGTGGCATGCGATATTCATCCCGAGCTTTTTGACTAAGGAAAGAGACTAGGTCACCCTTTCAATAATTGTGGGTAGGGTGTAGTCCAAGGTCCAGTGTGCTTCAACAGCAGCCCTGGGAACAACAAGTTGTGGACTACAAACTGTGGCATGTTGGGAGAACTTCCTGGTTCCTGCCAGGATGTACCCTCTGCGCTCCCCCCACCCCCCAGCAGGAGGTCTCAGCACCGACTGAGCTGGGAGCACGTAGCAGGCAAGCAGGGAGGAGGCTGCTGGACTGTGATCCTGTTCCATGTTCTTTAGAGAATAAAACCTTGTTCCTGGTGGTTTGTCTGAGTGGGTCTGTTCTGAGGTGAACACACACTGACACAACGCAGAGCACACAGAGGCGACTCAGGCCCAGTTTCCCAAAGTTCTGTAAAAAGTTCCAAAGCAGCTTCCCCTATCTTGAACAACCTCATACTGGGCCAGTGAACAGGAGGGGGTGTTACATATTTTTGTCTCCATTTGCTGCAGCTAAGCAAAGGCACGTCTCAGTGGTGCATGGACTACTGCAGATGATTAGCTAAACAAAATGTGAACAAAAAATAAACACCATTAAACAGCAAACACTTCTTGTAAAAAAAAAAACCCAGAAGATAAAGTTAAAATACAACTAAGCATAAATGGACCAATTAAAAGAAAATTTTAGATTATGATCAGCAGCCACCAGACACATAAGCTTAAATCAAATAGAGAGGGGGCTGATTTGCCTCTTTCTGGAGTTTATTACTTGTTAGTAAAATTCATTCTTTGCTCAAACTTGGCATTTATATTTCAGTTTGGGAGTATATTTCCTCTCCTAAAAGTCTAAAAACAAGCTGATCTGCTATTTGCTATAACTAATGTTTTATCTGATGACCAGAAAAGAAAAAGCAGTGCATATTTATCTGATTTCATATAAACCCCAGTTTTGACAATGCAGCATCACTGCATAAATGTGTTCAGAAGGTAGGGGTAAATAATAGAATTTTAACTGTTGTTCCCTCATGCTGTACATTCTTACTCTCAATTTTCTTGTATCACATTTTACCTTTACAGGTGAATGAGTTAAAAAACAAGATAAGCTTGATTCTCTTATTCTTTCCCTTTTTGGTCACCAAGATTAGCTGTTGGTCATCACTTTTCAGGAGTTATGTTTTCACATTTATCAGTAGAGCTGTCTCTGTCCCACGTCACGTCTCTGCTCCTTTGGTGCTAAAACTCAAGAATGTAATGAGGTTCACGTGTGGGGCCGGGTATTACTCCAGTGATCACCAACTGCTGAATGGGCCCTTGGGGCCATGGCCAGACAGGTGCAATGTAGAGCAGTAGAATTTCTATGCCATTTCCTTGGGTAAGATTAGAACAGCCTGGCCCCAAGCAATATAAGCAAGACAATTTAGACCTCCACACAGTTGCTATCAATCATTGTTTCTGCCACTATGGCCCAGATCCTCAAAAGTATTTGGGTGCCTAACTACCTTTGAGGGTCTGGGCTTGTGTGTTTCCTTCATATGCAATTCTTTTAACTGCCTCGGCAGCACTTTAACGTGGCTGTGTAGTCACGGTGCAGCGCTGGGAGAGAGCTCTAAAAAACCCACCTCCACGAGGGGAGTAGCTACCAGTGCTCAGAGTGCGGCTCCCAGCACTGGTGCACTGTCTACACTGGTGCTTTACAGCGCTGAAACTTGCTGCACTCAAGGGTGTTTTTTCACCCTTGAGCGAGAATGTCGCAGCACTGTAAAGCGCTAGTGTAGACCAGCCCTGAGTGCATCTGCCTGTAGTGTTGAGGTTGCATCCAATAGTAAAGGCAAAATTCTCCTAGCAGGTATTAGATGTGACCGTGCCCTGGAAATACCTAAAATAGCAAGCAGACCTCAGCTTTGGCTATGTCTACAATATGAGCTAGGGGTGTGATTCCATTGCTTGCATACGCATACTCACGCTAGCTTTCATCAAGCTAGCCTGAGTATAAATAGCAGTGTAGCCATAGCAGGATGGCTACTGGCAGAGGAGACACAACTGCGCTGTGTTGAGTACAGATGTGCTTGAAACTGCTGCTACCCATGCTACCATGGCTACATGGCTAATTATACTCACACTAGTTTGATGAGAACTAGCATGCGTATTTGTACATAAGAAGGGGAGTCAAGCCTTTAGATCACAGCATGTACGTATCCTTTGATATTTTCATCTGCCTATATGCACAACACTCCCACTGAAGACTGCAGGTGGGGAGCATGAAATCTGAGTTTAGGGTGCTGAGAGCAGAATTTTGCCTTCTGGAATCAATCTTCCTGCTAGTTGCTAAGCTTTCTCAATTTGCTGCCTTTAATAGGAGTTGAAGGTGTTGATCACCTTGCAGGATTGAACCTTCTGCTTCTAATGTTGTGTTAAACCATTAAAGCTTCTTTTCTCTATGCTTGGCTATAGGCTTTAATGGGATCACTTGAGCTATCTAATCAGATAATCTGCATTGTTTATCTTGCAACCACTTTGTCTTGAGTAATTTTGTATTTACAGAACAGGATCCTCTTAAAAGCAGATAAAAATCTAATATCTACTTAACTTCCCCATCACTTGTTTGCAGGCTGGTTTGCAAGGTGAACATTTTTAAAGACCTCTAATCTTGTAAGCATCTGCCACTAAAACCAATATACTAGGGTGTAAATATACTGAAGACAATGGAGCTATGTTGATTTACATTAGCTGAAGATCTCACCCTAATTATTGATTGAGTCCTCTTGTTTTCTGGTCCAGAATGGCTTTTGCCATCCAGGGCTGGCTCCAGGCACCAGCCAAGCAAGCTGGTGCTTGGGGCGGCAGCTTGTAGGAGGCGGCATTTCGCCCAATCCTAGGGCGGCACAGCCGCTTTTTTTTTTTTTGGTGGTGTTCTGCTCCGGCTGCCCTGTAGGGGGCGGCGGCGTGGAGGACAGAAGCCTGGGAAACAAGCAGGGAGAACTGGAAGTCCTGGCACAGTCAGGGAACTATGATGTGATTGGAATAACAGAGACTTGGTGGGACAACTCACATGACTGGAGTACTGTCATGGATGGATATAAACTGTTCAGGAAGGACAGGCAGGGCAGAAAAGGTGGGGGAGTTGCGTTGTATGTAAGAGAGGAGTATGACTGCTCAGAGCTCCGGTATGATACTGCAGAAAAACCTGAGAGTCTCTGGATAAAGTTGAGAAGTGGGAGCAACAAGGGTGATGTTGTGGTTGGAGTCTGCTATAGACCACCAGACCAGGGGGATGAGGTGGACGAGGCTTTCTTCTGGCAACTAGCAGAAATTGCTAGATCGCAAGCCCTGGTTCTCATGGGAGACTTTAATCACCCTGATATCTGCTGGGAGAGCAATACAGCGGTGCACAGGCAATCCAGGAAATTTTTGGAAAGTGTAGGGAACAATTTCCTGGTGCAAGTGCTGGAGGAACCAACTAGGGGCAAAGCTTTTCTTGACCTGCTGCTCACAAACAGGGAAGAACTAGTAGGGGAAGCAAAAGTGGATGGGAACCTGGGAGGCAGTGACCATGAGATGGTCGAGTTCAGGATCCTGACACAAGGAAGAAAGGAGAGCAGCAGAATACGGACCCTGGACTTCAGAAAAGCAGACTTTGACTCCCTCAGGGAACAGATGGGCAGGATCCCCTGGGAGAATAACATGAAGGGCAAAGGGGTCCAGGAGAGCTGGCTGTATTTTAAAGAATCCTTATTGAGGTTGCAGGAACAAACCATCCCGATGTGTAGAAAGAATAGTAAATATGGCAGGCGACCAGCTTGGCTAAACAGTGAAATCCTTGCTGATCTTAAATGCAAAAAAGAGGCTTATAAGAAGTGGAAGATTGGACAAATGACCAGGGAGGAGTATAAAAATATTGCTCAGGCGTGCAGGAGTGAAATCAGGAAGGCCAAATCACACTTGGAGTTGCAGTTAGCAAGAGATGTTAAGAGTAACAAGAAGGGTTTCTTCAGGTATGTTAGCAACAAGAAGAAAATCAAGGAAAGTGTGGGCCCCTTACTGAATGAGGGAGGCAACCTAGTGACAGAGGATGTGGAAAAAGCTAATGTACTCAATGATTTTTTTGCCTCTGTCTTCACGCACAAGGTCAGCTCCCAGATTGCTGCACTGGGCAGTACAGCATGGGGAGAAGGTGACCAACCCTCTGTGGAGAAAGAAGTGGTTCAGGACTATTTAGAAAAACTGGACGTGCACAAGTCCATGGGGCCGGATGCGCTGCATCCGAGGGTGCTAAAAGAGTTGGCGGGTGAGATTGCAGAGCCATTAGCCATTATTTTTGAAAACTCATGGCGATCGGGGGAGGTCCCAGATGACTGGAAAAAGGCTAATGTAGTGCCCATCTTTAAAAAAGGGAAGAAGGAGGATCCGGGGAACTACAGGCCAGTCAGCCTCACCTCAGTCCCTGGAAAAATCATGGAGCAGGTCCTCAAGGAATCAATTATGAAACATTTAGAGGAGAGGAAAGTGATCAGGAACAGTCAGCATGGATTCACGAAGGGGAAGTCGTGCCTGACTAACCTAATTGCCTTCTATGATGAGATAACTGGCTCTGTGGATGAGGGGAAAGCAGTGGATGTGTTATTTCTTGACTTTAGCAAAGCTTTTGATACGGTCTCCCACAGTATTCTTGCCACCAAGTTAAAGAAGTATGGGCTGGATGAATGGACTGTAAGGTGGATAGAAAGCTGGCTAGATCGTCGGGCTCAACGGGTAGTGATCAATGGCTCCACGTCTAGTTGGCAGCCGGTTTCAAGTGGAGTGCCCCAAGGGTCGGTCCTGGGGCCGGTTTTGTTTGATATCTTTATTAATGATCTGGAGGATGGTGTGGACTGCACTCTCAGCAAGTTTGCAGATGACACTAAACTAGGAGGCGTGGTAGATACACTAGAGGGTAGGGATCGGATACAGAGGGACCTAGACAAATTAGAGGATTGGGCAGAAAAAAACCTGATGAGGTTCAACAAGGACAAGTGCAGAGTCCTGCACTTAGGACGGAAGAATCCCATGCACTGCTACAGACTAGGGACCGAATGGCTAGGTAGCAGTTCTGCAGAAAAGGACCTAGGGGTCACAGTGGACGAGAAGCTGGATATGAGTCAACAGTGTGCTCTTGTTGCCAAGAAGGCTAACGGCATTTTGGGCTGTATAAGTAGGGGCATTGCCAGCAGATCGAGGAACGTAATCGTTCCCCTTTATTCGACATTGGTGAGGCCTCATCTGGAATACTGTGTCCAGTTTTGGGCCCCACACTACAAGAAGGATGTGGAAAAATTGGAAAGAGTCCAGCGGAGGGCAACAAAAATGATTAGGGGTCTGGAGCACATGACTTATGAGGAGAGGCTGAGAGAACTGGGATTGTTTAGTCTCCAGAAGAGAAGAATGAGGGGGGATTTGATAGCAGCCTTCAACTACCTGAAGGGGGGTTCCAAAGAGGATGGAGCTCGGCTGTTCTCAGTGGTGGCAGATGACAGAACAAGGAGCAATGGTCTCAAGTTGCAGTGGGGGAGGTCCAGGTTGGATATCAGGAAAAACTATTTCACTAGTAGGGTGGTGAAACACTGGAATGCGTTACCTAGGGAGGTGGTGGAGTCTCCTTCCTTGGAGGTTTTTAAGGCCCGGCTTGACAAAGCCCTGGCTGGGATGATTTAGCTGGGAATTGGTCCTCCTTTGAGCAGGGGGTTGGACTAGATGACCTCTTGAGGTCCCTTCCAACTCTGATATTCTATGATTCTATGACAGGAACGCCCTGAAGCAACCGCGGCAGGGCAGCCTGCGTCCTTCCCTCCCAGCCGACCGGAGCGGCGCAGAGCCCTCCCGGCAGGCGGTGTGGCCAAGTGGCCGCCCCCTTCTCTCTCTCCCCCCCCCTCTCTCCCTCCCCCCGCTAGTCGGGGCACATCTACAGCGCAGGGAGTCCCCCTGCACCTTGGCTCTGGCCGTGCCGCGGGTTTTTTTTTTTTTTTTTTTTGCTTTTGCTTGGGGCGGCCAAAAAGCCAAGGCCGGCCCTGTTGCCATCTATAAGGTTTCTTCCTTCCTGATGTGTAAATAAAAAATATTTCTTTAATAATAAATTCTTCAACACTTTCCTCTCCTCAGAATCCCCTAAGAGGGATTAAAATCCCGTAAGAGGGTTTATGGAAATACACTCATTTATGTAAAATTGCTGCCTTCTTCACTATTATCTCATTTTTCATTGTGTCCAAATTAATATTTTATTTATTGGCCACTCTTCTGCCTGCCATGCATTATTCCATTGTGATATAGTGAGACAGATGTACTGCTTTCTTTTCAACTATATATACATACCCTCTTTATCAATGCTGGTTCATTTTTTATTTTTTTTGCCAAGAGAGAAAGGCAGGAAATCTAATAAACCTGTATAATGCTGTTTTAAAATTAAGTTAATTAAACTCAGTTTTGAAGAGTGGAAACTAAATAGCAGAAGACAAGATGGACCAAGTCCAGGACATTCTTGGCAAAGTTCTATACTATTATCAGTTGTGGATTTTTAAAACTGTTTCCTGTCGCATTTGATGGGTAAATATTCCTTACATTAAAAATAGTCAGCTTGAAGAAGAATCTGCAAATGTGTCATTGCATTGAAAAATTATCATTATAAAATGTTCTCTCTTTTAGATGTGATACTTTTGGTTTAATCTTTGCAGAGATCTGTGGCTTTCTATATGGGGTGAATTTTCACCTTATAGAATAAGATTCTCCTTGTGATGTTGCACTCCATAATGTTTTATGGAAATATGCGTATGAGTGTAAATATGATGTAACTGGCATATGCTTTATGCAAAAGGTCTCTTGTAAGGTATCATTACAAAGCTTATAATCTACTGAGTGTGTTCATTATATTTGTATGTATGTATCATTCTTGTATCTGAAGGTAGAAATATAAAGTATAACTCTGAGATCCTATTGTAATTTGCAAAGTTTGGGCCATTGATGGTGGTTAAGAATCTTGATGGCTCCCATTGACTAGGACAATTGGTTGTAAATGGCTCTGTTTACTTGTAAGCCTTCCTGTGTTCGTGTAAGCCAGCCCAGGAAGAATGGTGGAATCCATCTTAAACCTGGTGCTTTTCCATTTAGAAGGAGGGGTGGGGATCCAGAGAGACAAAAGATTCCCGCCTTGTGCCAAAGCTATAAAAGGGGGTGGAAGAGAACAAAGGAGGCTGCCATTTTTTGCAGTCCTCAGTCATGAGAACACCCCTAGTTTCCACCTAAGATGTCTGCTAACAAGGACTGTACCAGGGGAAAGGATTGGGCCCAGACTAGGAAGGAGTCTAGTCTGCGAAAGAAGCTTATTGGAACATCTCTGAGAGTGAGATATAACTGTAATCAGTTTCTTATTGTATTAGGCTTAGACTTGCGTGTTTTTGCTTTATTTTGCTTGATAGCTTACTTGTTCTGTTATTACTTGAAACCACTTAAATCCTACTTTTTATAGTTAATAAAATCACTTGTGAGTGATTAATACCTGGGGGAGCAAACAGCTGTGCATATCTCTCAGTGTGATAGAGGACGGACAATTTATGAGTTTACCCTGTATAAGCTTTATACAGAGTAAAACGGATTTATTTGAGGTTTGGATCCCACTGGGAGCTGGGTGTCTGGGTGCTGGAGGCAGGTAATCTGCTAAGCTATTCTCAGTAAAGCCTGCAGGCTTTGGGGCCTGGACCAGACCTGGGTCTGTGTTGCAGTGGACTAGTGTGTCTGGCTCAACAAAGCAGGGTTCTGGAGTCCCAAGCTGGCAGGGAAAATGGACTCAGAGGTAATTCCAGAACGTCAGATGACAGTCCCAAGGGGGTCTCTGTGACCGAACCCGTCACACTCCTTACTTATATTACTGTATTAATAATCTAATGTAAACAGTTTTCATCACCCTACATGACGAGGTGTACAAACCCCACACAGGGCAACAAGGGGTTAAGAGATTATTTTGAACTCATCCAGCCTTGCCCTGCCACACCTGCAGCAAATGGTCCATCTGCTGGAAGAATTAAAAGGCAGGGAATTAGCTCATTTGGGTGGCAGAGCTGGAGGTGAGGAGATCTGCTGCCAACAGCTCCAGCAGCACAGAGCAGAGGGAAGCTTAAAGGCTCTGACACAGCTGCTCAAAGGGGCTCTCCCTGAGGGAAGGGAGGACCCACTCCAGAGACAATCAAAGAGGGAAGTATCTCCCTCTTCCCAGCCAGTGGACCCTGGACATTGGTAACCCCTTCTTACTTATATTGGTTTGGACTTCCTCAACAGGGGAAAGTCTTGGACTAAGCTGACCCTCGGAGGAGGGCGGGGGGAGAGGAAAAGGCCCAGGGAGAACAGCCTTAAGCAGTCTTGGTTGCCAGACCATTGGTAGTCCAAAGGGCCCTGGGTTGGAGCCCAGTGGAGTAGAAGGGACCAGGCTTCTCTCCTCACAACCCCCTTGGTAGTCAGGGGTTGTGGCTGTGACCACTAGGCCACGCTCCCCAACCAGACCCCGAGTGAGGATTATTACACTCTAATTCAACAAGATATTTAAGAATGACTCCTTCCATGCTTAAAGTCAGGTGCATGCTTAAGTATGTTGATGAATAAACGATAAATAAAGGCTTTCTTGTTTCTATTGCTCTCTGATGTTTAACTCAAAATTAAACATCTCAGGGTGTCCCCCATGCACTCAGGCTGAACTTAGTGGCAGGCAGTCCTCAGATGTAGAGATGGTTGAAACAAATTTGGATATTTTGAAATTTTTCATTCTGAATCAAAACAGTTTTTGGAAATGGAAAAATATTTATCTCAAAATATTTTGTAGTGGGAAATTGTCAAAACTGACACAATTTCACAAAAAAATTGGTTTTGTCAAGATGTCATTTTCTAACGGAAAGCCGTTTTGACAAGTTGCTCCCCACCACTCTGCTCAGATGTTCTGACTCCCCAGATACCAGACATCACATATCCAGAGCTCATTGACAATGGGTAAAGAAGCTACATGTTAGTCTGGTGGGAAATTCTGCAGTGAAATCATATATTGTATCTAATGACAGTTAGCACTGACTTATTTGTGTATGTAGCTGCATTCTCAAACCTTTGTAGTCTCCTATAAATAAATATCCACATTGATTTTTCTCATATTGCAAATATAAGTATGATAGGGCCTGAAGATTCTCTTTAAAGATCTAAATGTTTCTCAAATGCACTTAAAAAGAAAAAAAGTTACAAAGATAACTATAATAAGAGAACACATTCACCAAGAACTTAATGGTGCTATATAACATGGCCATTCATAACCTCACACTGTCAGCAGGGATCCCCCCCCCACTATAAAAGCTGAGGCTCTTGAGGTAAAGGAGGACTTTCAACTAGTTGATAGGCACATGAGACATAGCTGAGAAGATGTGATTCTATTCATTAAAGTACAGCAGTACCCAGACATACCAGTTTGTTCTTTCTAAAAACCACACTCAGCGGTAAAGTGCAATTATCCTTCATATATCAAAATACAGTAGCAATCCAAAACTGGATTCCCTGTGTTGTACTTTGAGTCTTGCAAAACATTTTTATTCTTACAATCATTCTCTACAGGCCTGATCTGAAATCAGTGGAGAATCTCCCACTGCCAGTAATGGACTTTGGTTCACAACATTAGTTTTTAGAATCAATATATTCATTGTGTTTATCCTGACTACTCTCTTCTTCTCCAGCTGTTCCAAAATATGTGCATGTCCATTATTTCTAATCTTATGGTGCTCAGATACCATTGTGATAGGCATGCGATAAGAACCTAAGTGGAACAGATTAAATCCCTCATATACAAGACAGGGCAGAGCAAAGCAAAGGCTTATTTCAAATGAGGCAGCTCTTTCACCTCTCCAGTGCTTTTGTTCCCCTACTTAAGACAGGTGATAGAAACCAGAAGACTGATTGAAAAATAATTTATCTTTACATGTGGCAATTCTCAATATCCTATTTCAAACTTGCAGAGATCAGTCTAAGAACATGTGTTACAGCAGAGTTACCACTGTCTTGTTTCTTGGAAGAGATGTTGAATCCAATTTCACTGATGTTAGACAGTTATCTGAATCAAGTACTTTCACTGCCCATGAGGTGAAACAATTATTTAGCTTCCTCATTTTTAACTGCCAGAGATGGCTTCCACTATTTTCCTCTACTAAAGCTTATCCTCCATGCTGGTTCATCTTTCATAATATTTGTATCAAACTGTGCACTACTTTGCAAAATATAGGAAATCAATGCAAATAAAGTAAAGGGATCTTAGATTGGGAAAATGTTTACAATTGGGTCACTTTCATCTTGGGTATAACTCCACTGATCTAAATGAAGTTTGGGTTAAATTCATCCCTGAGTCAATGTTTTAGTGAAATAGTCTCAGTAAAATTATTTTTATAATATTGTAAAACTTAAATGGTCATGGTGCCCTGCAGAATGTAGATAAAACATATTCCCTGCCCAAAAGAGCTTATAGTCTAAATAAAACCAGAATTCTATTATTCAAAATTTTTCTAACATGCGGGTTACTGGAACTACCACATTGAAAGCTTGTCTCTCTTACCAACATAAGTTGGTCCAATAACTGATATTACCTCACCCTCCTTGTCTACTTAGCACGACATGCAGCTAAGATTACATCAGGGTCTTTAACAAAGAGACAGATAAGGAGTGAGTTGATCAGTCTATAAGTGCCTACATCTTATAGACTGATCTTTGGGGGGAACAAATCTTTGATAATTGGCTCTTCATTCTAGCAGACAGAGATCCAATGGCTAGATATTGATGTTAAACAAATTCAAACTGGAGATAAGGTGTAAATTCTTAAGTGATGGTGATTAACCATTGGAATAATTTACCAAGGGTTGTGGTGGTCTCTCCATCACTGGCATTTTAAGAACAAGATTTGATATTTTTTTCCAGAAGACATAATCTAGTTCAAACGGGAATTTTTGGGGGGAAGTTCTATGGCCTGTGTTATGCAGGAGGCCAGGCTAGATAATCATTGTGGTCCTTTCTAGCCCTATCTATGAAACAGGTAAGAGGTCATATCCTAATCCTCCAGGTCCATATTGTGATACCCTTATACACAATGAATAGTACCTTATTCCTGGAGCTATCTGAGGAGTTAAGGTACTATACTCAAAGCGAGTAAGGGTATCACAGTCTGGCCCTCAGAAAGTACAATTAAACTAAGAGAACTCCTCAAGTGTCACCTACTGATCTCCTTCACCTGACAGTTGCAAATTAGAACAATGAAACTATGTTGTAGCAAGATTAGAGGGGGTTGACTGGTTCATGATTGACCATGCTTGCATGATATGTTTACAGTGGGACTGGACTATTAGAAAACAAAGATGATCAAGTTTATTTTCACTCCAATTTCAATTTTTAGATTAAAAAAATGCTGGAGAGAGATACTTCTTAGGGACCCAATACAGCAAGGTACTTAAAGCAAGTACCCAACATTAAGCATATTAATGTGCTTAAAGCTAGGCATGCGATTAAACATCTTGCTGAACAGAGGCCTAAATGAACGTGTTGGAGATCCAGGCAACACATTCTGCATCAAGGTCATTTTGGACACTAGCAAGTGTAAATGGGGTACACCAAGGAAAGTCCTGATTGTAGGACTAAAGTCCATGGAAATCTTCCAGGTTTACATGGATTGTATGCAAATTTCCCCTAAGTGAAAGATTCAACAACAGTGTGGAGGTAGAGATAGCTAAACCAAAATGGCACAATATTTTAAAAGTCAAATATCTCCAGTGATATCACAGTGTTATATATCTGAACTGTAACCTTATACAAGTAGTATTGACATTACTTGAGAATTGCTTAGTGTGTTAATATACCCTGCAGTGTTTTATCTGAAAACTTGTACTTATTTTTGTAAGTTTTCAGTTTAAGATACATATGCAATGATTAATACATCCCAATGTTTTGCTAGAGGACATTGTTCTATAAGGTTAAGTAACATGTTTCACCAGATGTCATTTTGGCTGCAGGTTGTGTTTAAAAATCTTGAATTGTTATGTATAGTAGAACCTCAGAGTTACGAACACCAGAGTTACAAATTGACCAGTCAACCACACACCTCATTTGGAACTGGAAGTACACAATCAGGTAGTAGCAGGGACAAAAACAACAACAAAAAACAAACAAACAAACAAACAAACCCCATATACAGTACAGCACTGTGTTAAACATAAATTACTAAAAAAGGAAAGCAGCATTTTTCTTCTACATAGTAAAGTTTCAAAGTTGTATTAAGTCAATGTTCAGTTGTAAACTTTTGAAAGAACAATCATAACATTTTATTCAGAGTTATGAACATTTCAGAGTTACGAACAACCTCCATTCCTGAGGTGTTTATAACTCTGAGGTTCTACTGAATGTGAAACAGATTTATTTATACTGAGCAATTTCAAGGCAAAAAATATGCTTTTAGTTGCTTCTGAAATCCAGATATTGTTGTTGATTTTTCAGTGTTAACATTTGCAAATAAACTCTTATTAAATATACACTTGTTAAATAGTTCAGCCTTCACACAGTGTTTGATCATTAACTGGCTGAATAAGTCACAAACCCTTACATTATATCAACTTCAGCTTAATATATGGGAGGAAGGACAAGACAGAAAGAACCATGACATTAAATCTAATAACCTCATAGGACTGAAATCTATTTCTACATATATGAGTGTATTTTTTTCTTGTATCTGAGGTCATAACTGGACTCTTAGTTATAATGATATAAAAATGCAAATGTAAAAGCATATTCAAACTAAATTAGTTTTAAAGCATTATTATTTATGTCACTAAAATATTGCTTTTTTTTTTTACAAAGAAAAACATTTTCTTAAATCAGAATTGTTCACACATCCTGTGATTATCTCAAAAGTAAATCTAAAAATGCATTCATCCGCACACATTTTGTTCTTATTGATTACATCATGAATACAGAACAATGGAGAGAATAGCATCATTCTGGCATCTAGACCATGGCATCTGCTATTTCATGTTTTGTCATTGACAAATGAGTAAAGATGCTACACATTAGACTGGAGAGAGATTCTGCAGGGGAACTCACTTTCACCTGCTAGTGAAGTCACAATTGATGACTATGATATTGTTGATTTATACAGGGAAAATATGATACTCAAAATTGAAACTTATTATAGTACAGGAAGTATTAGTGGAAGGTTCTATCAATAATGTAATGTAATCTTCCTAGAGATGGATAGATGGTAGGCGCTCTGCATTGATAAATATAACTGGCATGGACAATTCTGAATAATTCACTGTCAGTAAAGATGCTTTGGACATTTTTCTCTTTTTTTCTGGTTTGCATAAAATGATACAATATATTTATTAAAAAAAGTTAAGAGGTTTTAGTTCTTTTAAACGGTACCTGTTAGTGCCGGAAAAATAAGTTGTTCCTTGGCATCTGCTGTCTTCCCACTCTCTTATCTCCACTGAATGAGATCAACACACAGTACTGTCCATCTGCCACCACACTTTTTAAAAGGAAGAAATAAAAATCAGAAATGTGAACCAACACCAAGAGAGCAAACAATCAGATAGCTAGCATATCTTCGGTGCGCCTAATCCACAGCTACTCCTCAGAAGACTATGATGCACAGAGCCTCAATGCTAGATCTCAGACTCAGGCATGAGCAGCAATCCTGACTTAATAGCCATTGAGACTGCCAATTTTGCATGAATCAACGAACCTGGTTTGATGCCATTGCAGGTCCAATGCTCTGAAAAAAGAGCAGCACAGGATGTGGAAAAAGATGATAAGGTGGAAGGAGGGAGATGCAGAGAAAAGAAGGGAGGAAAAATGCCTGATTTCTTGTAATGAGTCGGGGGGTGGGGGGGTGGGGAGGGAACAGACTAGACCACAGGTGGGTCTTTAATTAGAGCTGATCAGAGAATGACAATTACATTTCATGACAACTTTTGAGGTTTTGAAACTTCTTTTCATTCCTCATTGCAATCAACACAAATGTTGAATGTTTTTGTGAAGTGGATGTTTTTGACCCAATTCCTTTTTTGGATTGAAAAAAATCAAGATGTGACCATGTGTCCAGTCTCAGAAGCACAAACTTCATATGTTACAATGTACTGCTCATGAACAGGTTATAGGCAAAGACTTACCTGCAGAAATTATTCAGCAATCTTGACTAATGAATAGGTGTCCAAGTATTAAAAAAGGAGAGAAAAAATTTGAAATGTGTCAAATAATCATTAGTTACAAATTTTGCACCTAACTCTCCTTTTTATAAAAGAAGTTCCATCTGAAATGGACAAGTTTTGGAGACTGAGCATTTCTGCATATAGATGCTTAAAATGGGAGTTGATCTTCCTGAAGGGCAGGGCATGCACTTACATCCTTATGTAGACCATTAATGTCTTCCATCCTAATGTCCTGCTAATTGAATTCCTAATTCTTTTTAAATGAGTGCTAGGAACATGAAATAAATCAGAGCCCTTGAATGTGAATATACTGTGTTTAAATTGCTGCTGATTAGGTCATATTTTTAGGTCAAGTACTCTACTCTTACATATTATTGGACTGACTACCTTCTAAACTACCTCCTAACTCAATACTCCACCCTCCCCCATACAAGAACAGGATGCATTGTGCATGAAAAGTGTACAGTGAATATGTTACATACCTGTTACATACCTGTATCGACCTGCTGTTAGTTCCAATGACTAGAACTTGCTTCAGGTCATTAAGAGGGTCAGCAATTTGAGAAATGGATGTAAATTCTGGCAAAATACTCAGGACAGCGTAGCTAGTCTAGAGGAATTATATGGCTGAAGAATACAGGTAAAATTCTATCAGCTTAGTGCAGGTCTCAATAGTGACCTTTATTTTTTAGCTAAATTTAATGATCATAATAGAAGGTACCAGTTGATAGCCATGATATTCAAGTCCTCTTCCTTCCCCACACCATTTCCACAGGAAAGATACAGTGCGGGTGGTGGCAATACCTATTGCTTTCAGAGTGGATTGATTTAAATCACCAAATGGAAAGACTTCATTTAAACAATTGATTTTAATAAACTCTTCCATTTGCACTTCTGTTATTTTCTAAAGAAAGACACATTCTCATTGGTTGATATAACCATTCAAACGTTGATTTACAAATAAATAGAGCTTATACATTAGATTTGGTACATTTTTTTGCTACCTAGGAGGTACACTATAATTATATACATGTATTTAAACAATTATATAGCTTAATATTTTCACATTTTTATTTACTGTACATTTTTAATACGTTAAATGGTCAATGCTATTGCTTAATTACTAGATTAACATGGAGATGAGAAGGGAACTAAAATAGGGAAGAACAATAATAAGGAGAAACAATAATACTTAAAAAAGAGATGGACAGGATGGTGTAAATTCTGGACCAAATCTTGTTGAATATAAATTTATAGATTCCAAGGCCAGAAGGGTCCACTGTGATCACCTACTCTGATCTCCTGTATAGCACCGGCCATAGAACTCTCCCTGCCCCCAATAGTTCCTAGAACAGATCTTTTTAAGAAAAACATCCAATCTTGATTTAAAAATTGCCAGTGATGGAGAATCCACCATAACATTCCGTAAATTGTTCCAGTGGTTCAGAATGTATGCCTTTATTTCCAATCTGGTTTGTCTAGCTAAAACGTCCAGCCATTGGATCATGTTATACTTTTCTCTGCTAGAGTGAAGATCCCATTATAAAATATTTGTGCTCAATGTAGGTATTCATAAATTGACCAAATCACCCTTTAGCACCCTTTTGGTAAGCTAAATAATTGAGCTCCTTGAGTCTATCACTTCAAGCCATGTTTTCTAATCCTTTAAACATTCTTGTATCTTTTCTCTGAACCTTCTCCAATTTATCAGTATCCTTCTTGAATTGTGGACACCAGAACTGGACACAGTATCCCAGTGGTGATTGCATCAGTGCCAAATACTTAGGTAAAATAAGCTCCCTACTCTTACTCGAGATTCCCTTGTTTCTGCATCCAAAGGTCACATTAGCGCTTTTGGCCATAGCATCTCACTGAGAACTCATGTTCAGCTGATTATCCACCACAAACCCAAAATCTCTTTCAGATTCACTGCTTCCCAAGATAGAGTTCCCCATGTTGTAAATATGGCCTACATTCTTTGTTCCTAGAGGTATTCATTTACACTTAACGGTATTAAAACATAGTTTTCTTGCCCCCAGCGATCCAGATCAGTGACCTGTCCTCTTCATTATTTACCACTGCTCCAATTTTTGTGTTGTCCACAAACTTTATCAGTGATGATTTTATTTTTTCTAGGTGATTGATAAAAATGTTAAATAGCATAGGGCCAAGAACTGATCTCTGCAGAACCCCACTAGAACAGACCCTCTAGATGATAATTTCCTATTTACAATTACATTTTGAGACCTATCAGTTAGCCAGGTTGTAATCTATTTACTGTGTGCCAAATTAATTTTATATCATTCTAGTTGTTTAATCAAAATGTCATGCAGTACCAAGTCAAATATCTTACAGAAGTCTAACTATATTACATCAACACTATTACCTTTATCAACCAAACTTGTAGTCTTATAAAAATATCAAGTTAGTTTGACAGGATCTATTTTCCATAAACCCATGTTGATTGGCAATAATTATATTCCATTCTTTAATTTTTTATTGAGTCACATATCAGCCGTTTCATTATCTTGCCCGATAATGTCATCGATGTCAGAGTGACAGGCCTATAATGACCTGTGGCATCCCATTTACCCTTTCAAAATACTTCCACAACATTATCCTTCTTCCAGTTTCATGTAACTTTCCCAGTGGTCAAAGACTTATAGAAAATAAACATTAATGGTCCAGCAAGCTCCTAAACTTGCATAGAAGAATATTAAAAGAGCCGCTGATTTTTAAAACTTTGAACTTTAGTAGCTGTTGTTTAACATCCTCCCAAGACATTAGTGGAAAGGAAAGAATGTCATCGTCATATGATAATATTACATCATTTGTTTTTTTTTTACTCCAAAGATAGAACAGAAATATTTATTGAATACTTCTGTCTTTTCTGTATTATTATTGATAATTCTAACATTTCCATCTAGTAATGAACCAGTACCATTGTTAGGATTCTTTTTGTTTAAACTTAAAAAACTCCTTTACTATCCTCATCTCTGTTGGCCATAGATTTTTCCTACTGTCCCTTTGCTTCCCTCATCAATTTTCCACAATTTTCTAGCTTCTGATTTTTATTCATTACTATCAACTTCCCCTTTCTTCCATGTGTTTATATAATACTTTTTTGTAGCCTGTGTTCACTTCTCCTCTAAACCAGGTCAGTTTTTTAACCAGTATGGCCTTTAATCAATTTACTCGTATGGGTTAATCATATTGACTTCAGCTGGAACAGGATTCCCAAGGAGGCTTCATTCATCATGAATATGTTTGAGCAGGTTTTAGCATCCTGCAACTTTACTTGCTTTGGTCCTTTTACTTTGGGTTGCGAACTCAGGGTTGTCTAAGCAAATATTATGCATTCCTTAGGGCCCAAACACTGAACGATTGAAGAGAAACCAACATTAAATGTCAGATTATTCTCCCAATGCAAAAGCTAAAAATGAAATGCCACTGCATACTCATTCCTGTCTGAAAACCAGGCCCCTTTAAGGTGTCTCACGCTGGGCACTCAAATTTCCTAGTCACTTTTGGAAATCATAACTAATGGCTGTATTTAGAGCAATGAACCCCTGAATAGGTAAAACTTTCTTTTAATAGTTACTGGGTCAGATTGACCCAAATTGGTAAAGAAAGTGTCAAAATTACACCTTCTTGTGCCACCTAATCCATGGGCACCCCAAGGGAAATGCTTCGAAGTGGGCAAAGTCATTTTAATTTTAGCTGAGGGCTCTATATAAGCTAGGCTCAGAGGATGCCCTAGCTTAGCCCCTTCCTTAGACACTTTGGCCAAGCCTCCACCTGAGTGAGTGTCAACAGGCTTTGGGGCTCTGGCCCTCTGTGGCCTGCTGTTTCTGCCTGTTTGTTTGTGCAGCCTTCCCCCAACAGACTGCCTTTGCCTTGACAGAATTCATCCCTGTGTCTGAGTACATTTTGCACAAGCTTTTAGTTGTCTAAATAAGAGGGATTTGCATAATTTTAATAAACTGCAGATTTGAAACCACATTGTAATAAAAGAAATGAAGAACAAAAAATTGTCTGCAGGATAAAGGAGAAAAGATGCAAGTCAATGAAGCAGAAGACTCAGACCTGGCAAGGACAACAGGTTCAACCGTCTTCTCTGAATGCCATCTATTTCTTTGTTTTTACAGGTTATTTACCTTGGGTGTCACTATCTGCAAGTTTTCTCCCCCCCTCGCCCACCAGTGTATAATGCTGCACACTGTAGGTGTTACTGGTCCCATTCATGCATCCTAATTGAGGCTTATTCACTAGGGGCCGTATGCTCCCCTTCAAGTGTGAGAAGGCATGAAAGGGGATTGTTGAGGCATCTGGGATATACCTGGTACACTGTGACATTCACCTTCTAGAAGTGAGATTAGCAGCAGAGCAGACTATCCATGGTTGGGGGATAGCTGATAGTTTCCATGGAAAGCAGAGACTCACAATAACCACAGCATTCAGTGCCATGGTTCTCAGCCTGACCATACTTTCCTGGCTCAGGTCCCATGCATGACTGCTACTGGCAACACAACTCTCAACTTGATGAGCTTCGGTGAGCGGCCCCTCCGACACCAGTCACCTGGTTCAATGTCCTTTACAGAGACTTTCTGCTCCTTAGGGTACATTTACACTACCCGCCAGATTGACGGGTAGTGATCGATCTATCGGGGATCGATTTATCGCGTCTAGTGTAGACACGATAAAATCGATCCCCGATCGCTCTGCCGTCAACTCCGGAACTCCACTGCGGCAAGAGCAACAGTAATTTATTAAATATATTGCTGCGCTTAGAGGGAAACAAGCTCCATCAGAACAGCTCTATCCAGCTTACCAGCCCCAGGTTGTGTGGAGCTCAGCTTGCAATTTCACTGGAGACAACTGCATGGTGGGGAAGAAGGGGAAACCTTCTATGCACCCACCTTTCCTTACTACACTACCTCTTTGTGCAGGTTTTTCAGTAACTCTGCTCCCACACCACATAGCAGAGGACAGTATCTGGCACCACCTGGTTAGAAGGAGAAGCTGTGTGATTATACAGACCATGACAAGTTGCTTGTGCCCAGTCTTTTGCTAATATTGTTACAGATCGATGGAGTAGGAGATCTGATGGTTTGATTTCTTCTAATACCTCTTTTGAGTCTGCAGCACAAGTTAATCAACAAATGCTAATCCCAGAGCTGAAATCATCATATGTGAGTGCACATATGCTAGTCAGTACTGAGCCACGTTAGTTTTTCTTAGTCATAGGAGGAAGATCAGTGTAGGAAGACAGCGCAGTAAAAGCACCCCTGAAAACATGTGGCCAGGCCTGGGCAAAAGGGAACTTGATGTGTTTGGGACAGAGCTATGGCCAGTTTTTGAAGGTGGGGGAAGATAACAAGGAGAAAAGCATCTCTGTGTACTGGATGAAGACCAGGGCCGGTGCAACCATTTAGGCAAACTAGGCGGCCAGCTAGGGCGCATAGTGGTTGGGGGTGCCTAAAAGCCTGCTCAGGCGAGGAGGTGGAATGGAGGTGAGCTGGGGCGGGGGGCGGGGGGGAGGGCCGCCCGCAGTAAAGGGGGGGGCGCACAGGGGAACTGCTCCCCGCTCCAGATCATCTCCACTCTAAGTCTCCTCCAATCGGCGCCGCAAGCCTGGGAGGGGAGGAGAATTAGAGCGGCACCGGCGTGCTCAGCGGAGGAGGAGCCGAGGTGAGCTGGGGCGGGTTCCCCGGGCGGGTTTAGCTGCCGTGGAGGCGGGCTCCGCGGGCGGGGTTAGCTTCCGTGGGTGGGGTTAGCTGCAGAGGGGGGGTAGCTGCTGCGGGGTGGGGGGTGGCAGGCTCCCCGAGTGGGGGGCTGGGTTAGCTGCCGCGGGGTTAGCTGGGGGTGTGGGTGCAAGGTGGAAGTTTCGCCTAGGGCGCGAAACTTCCTTGCACAGGCCCTGATGAAGACACACATTTAATTTTCAGAGTGGATATAGTTAATGTTCTTTTTGTGTGTGTGTGGTCTGTGCTAAAAAGCAGTCACATCAAAGGTTACCTGGAGGAACTGTACCTTTGAAAGCAACAATGCAGTAGGTTATTTCAGTGATCTTCTGCCCAGATTACTGCACGCCTCAGGAGATAGACTCTCTGTCTTGTTACACTCCTGCTCAAGGTTGCTGACTCAGATCTGTTCGATGGCATAAGTAACCAAAATCTATCCGCTGATTTTTTGATGATTTGTGAAATGAGCCAATGGCCTGAGTCCTAATGGACAAACATCCACATCATAAAGCTACCATCAGAGTTAGCACTACTGGTGCTTTTATTGGGAATCTTAGCAGAATGGCCAAGGACTGAATAGGCATGGAGGCTGCGCTATTGCTAATGGACATTTACAGTTGTATGTTGTATGTTCACGCATGTGTACCTGAAAGCCTGCACTGCTACTGCCTGTGCTGTACTGGGTCTATGGATACATTTTAAGGACCTGTAAATCCTTGAAAACAAAAGAATGCTCCTTCTCTCTTGCCTTAAAAGCGGATCGACAATCCATCTCTGTGAATCAACAAGCACTACCAACAATGGGGAGTCTTGAAGTGCCCTTCCAAACTGAGGACCAAAATCAGCCCTAGTGTAAGTGGTGCCTCTTCACTGAAATTCAGGGGCTGAATTGGATCATTAATGTGTCACACACACACTTCACTAGCTTGTGGATCAGGAGACCAGGCCCTGCTATGGAGCCCAGTCGTTTTATGTAGCAGTAGAGCAGAATCTGCCTACAAATTCACTAGATTGAAATGTTAACAATGAGTTGTTGGTGTGCTGTTTTTTGTGTGAAACTTTGCAAACATGGCCTTTTAAATATCTGCCCTACTGATGTTTGCATTCTACTTAATTGTAGCACACCTGTTAATTACCAAAACAATTCAAGGGTAAAATAAAAAAAGACAAAACATAATGAACTTTGGATTTTTCCCCTCTGCTGTAATCCTGTGACAGTCATTTTTATTTCATGTGAAGAAAATTATGTCAGGAGGCTACTAATCATCAATTTGCTACAGCTGAAACTAGCACAGCTGGCAGATGGGTATTTTTATGTATTTCTAGATTAAGCAAGGCAGTTTAAAGAAAACATCATGCAAAAATTCAATCTGCTATGGGTTTAAAATAAAGTCGTCATCTGTGCTGTGGTAGAAAGAATAGCTACCTTATGTTTTATCATATTGAAGTGGATTATCTTTCTAATGAAGCTCGTATCCCCTAAAGCATTCTTGAGATATTTTGTGTCCACACAGGTCTATAATAATGCAATGGTATAGATTTAGTGACTTGAAGAGTGGATTTTCCTTTTAGCAATGCCCTATGAGGACTCCTTTGCTAAGAAATTAAAACTGTAAATGAAAGCAATTCATACACACAAGGCCAAGCAGGATGCTGTATATTGATTTCACTGGGCTATCTTAATGTCACCATGTTGTCTCCTTTGCAAAATTAGCCGGGGTCTTGAAAAGAGAGAGAATTTGAAGTTTGTTTCTTGTTTATATTGAAATGTAATAACTTATATTCTCTTAATGTAACTTTAGGGACCCTGCTGCCTAGTGGAATCCACAGCCCTGGTTCAGGTACCCAGGCTCCCTATACAATGCATGGGGACAGTTAGGGATCTAAGAATGCGATTCACAGAAACCAGCAGACAAAGTGAACAGCTGCCTACGCTAGCCAATAGGAAATACCAAGGAGAGGGGTGGGGCCTAAACCCTGCCCCTCAAAGGGAGCTGGGCACCTACTTCCACTCATGATTCACAGCTATGAACACTTTTCTGGAGTTAGGTGCCTAAGCCCTTTCTCACAAAAAATGAGGAGTCCTCTTTATTTCCCCAGTGCTCAGTGTACTCACCCAGGAAGTGGAAGACCCAGGTTCATGTCCCCACTCTGCCTGATGTGGAGCAAGGACTCAAATGCAGGTCTCCCACCTCCTAAGTGTGTGGCCTAATCACGGGCCTGTGGGGGATTTCTGGGGTTAGTCTCTCCCTGTCTCTGCTGTGGAACCTGTTCTGTTTTGTATAAATAAAATTAAATATTCATTGATGCAGGGAATGAATGCTGCTCGCCAACAGCCCAGGGGAGTGTTCTGGCCCAGAGCTGAGAGAGAATGAAATCTTAATTTGCCTTCAGATTCAACCAAAGTATTCCCTTTATCAGTGTTACACATCTATACAATCTGGCTTGTAAATTACAGCCTGCATAAGCAACACAAAAGTTATGACATTAACTATCTCTGACTAGATACGTGTGCCCATTATCAATTTTCTGGAGCGTATCAGATATGTTAGGGCACATCCTGTTTTAAGCTGTGGCACTAGGAATCTAAACACAGAATTTAACATTGGAAGAGATCTATTAGACAACCTTGTCATTCTCTGCACCAGTACAGAGTTGTTCCCTGCTGTAAAAATGTTAGTTCACTGTATGCAGTCTAGTTTGAAAAGTGCCATTGGGGCTTCCACTCTTTCTCTCAGGAGATTGTTCCACAGAATTGGCCTCGCTAACAGGAATGTTTTTTTCTGATATTTAGCCAAAGTTTTCCTTGGCTTAATGTCAACTTATTATGACTAGTTTTATTGTACTAAATAACTCCTCTCTGTAATATAGTTTGAATGCAGAAGGATATCAGTATCCACCTTACTAACCTTCTGTAATGCAAAGTTGCCTTTTATAGGAAACTTCCCCTGGGTGTCTTTCTGTGGGTGTACAGGACAGGGCAGAACATGTTGGCCCTTTAAATTTGGCAGCTGGAGCCTAAAGTGGTCATTTTGTGACTGCTTCATGCGCTCTCTCTATTCCACTTGGTAAGTATTCTTAAACTTTTATCTTTTGGCCTATTTTTAATTCATGTCTTCCTGAGATGGCACATTCCCACTCTCCTTTTCCTCAGTGGTTGCTCCTTTCTGATGTTTATAGACTCTTCTCCTGTTCCACCTTTCTCTTTTGCCATCACTGTCCCAAGCTATATATACGCAACTCTTCTTTTTTTAATCTTTCCCCTCCCCTTGTTAATCTCTTGGTTAATGAGGTGTAAGGCAGTCTGGCTTGCCCCTCCTGCACCCCAAAAATAATATTAGTCAAAGACCTGAATGATAATATGATAAACTCTAACCTTCTATTTCCCCATGGAGAAATAATTCATTATGCCCTTCAGAGGTGCAAGAATGTCTAACACACATCTCTCTCTCTCTCTGTTAATGTTGCAGGAGGTTGGAGATAAGGTTTTGTGTTACTGTGAAATTGAGAAACCTATGGTGTGCATATTGTATTACTGTACATAATGAAAATGTATGGGACTTATTCAAAGAGGAGGAAGTGATATGTGGGGTTTGGTATACAGCTGGTAAAAATTTTCTGAATTTTCAAAATTCTGAGAAATCTTTTGCAGAAAAAAATAAATAACATTTCCTGTTTTGTGACCATCTCAAAGGAGTCAAAATAGGCTGAAAATTCATTTTTTTGAAGAAACGTTAATGATAAAAATTGAAAAGAAATGTACAAAAAATTCTCAGTAAGCTATATTTCATATAGTCATATATTATAAGGCCAGAAAGGAACACATTGATCCTCTAGTCTGACCTCCTGTGTCATAGGACTTCCCTGAATTAACTCCTGTTTGAACTAGAGCATATTTCTTTCAAAAAATTCCAATCTTGAATTAAAAATTGCCAGTGATGGAGAATCTACCACCATCCTTGGTAAATGGTTCCAGTGATCAAAAATCCTCACTTTATTTCCACTCTGAATGTGTTTAGCTTCAACTTTCAGCCATTGGATGTTGTTAGACCTTTGATTGCTAGTTAAAAGAGCCTATTATCAAATTTTTGTTCTCCATGTAGGTACTTCTAAACTGTGATTAAGTCACCCCTTAACCTTCTCTTTGTGCAGCTCAATAAATTGAGTTCATTGACTCTATAACTATAAAATGTTTTACAATCTTTGAAATCATTCTTGTGGTTCTTCTCTGAACCCTCTCTCATTTACCAACATCCTTCTTGATGTGTAGACACCAGAACTGGACCCAGTATTCTGGTAGTGGTTGAAGAGCACCAAATATAGAGTCAGTACAACCTTTCCATTCTAACTTGATATTCCTCTGTTTATACATCCAAGCTGAGGTATGTTACAGAGATATCTAAACTGGACATTTCCTTGCTTTGGTTGACTTGCTTTTATGGCTTTGGATAGGTGTTCCTCTTCAGCAACTTGAAAGTTTAAGGAATATTTTTCTTTGTGGGAATATTGAATAAAGGGGGAACCTCACACAGATCTCTGTGGGGCTCACTAGATATTCCTCTGTCAAATTGGGCCGTCCTGATCATACATTCTTTTTGTATCACCTTCCAAGCCTTCTATTAAAGGCAGTCTTTCAAATGTAAATAACTTAACACTCACCAAAATATCATCAAAATTATTAAAGCTGTACATTCTAGTTATTTCCAAAGCGCCCTGATACCTCCTCTTTTCTCTTAACCTTTCATCTCATGTCAATTTCCGTCATAGCAAAAGATTAACGATGGGGTGCCTCAAGGTTCCATGTTAGTTCAGGTGTTCATTAATAATCAATGATCTGGAAAGGGAGGTCAGTAATTTGCAGATGACACAAAGTTATTATGGTTGGTCATATCCAGCGAGGGCTGTGAGGAACTTCAGAGAGACCTAGAAAAGCCAGCTGGGTGGGCAATACAATGGGAAATGAAGTTCAGTGCCAATAAATTAAAAGTAATGCACATTGGAAGGAAAAATGTAAATTACTTATGCACCATCCAGGATTCCAAATGAACTGTATCAGCTCAGGAAAGAGTAGATAGCTCAATGAAGGCCTCTATTCAGTGTGTCTCTGTGGTCAAAAAACCAACCACGTTAGGAACACGATGGAAAATATTATGTCATTATACAATTCATTATACACCCTTATTTGTGTGCTGTCAGCCCATCTCAAAAAAACCCAACAACAACACTGCAGAATTAGAGTGTTCGGAGAAAGGTGATGAGAATACTTTCAGGTATGGACAATCTCTCAAATGAAGAGACTGAAAAGATGACAATTGTTTATCATAGATGAATGAGAGGGGAGATGGTGGAAATCTCTAAAATAATGAATGGTATAGAGAAGGCAGATCAGCAGCTTTTGTTCTCCCTGCATCGTAACACAAGAACAAGGGGACATTCAATAAAATTGTAAGATGGCAAATTCAAAAGTGATAAAAGGAAATACTTTTCTTCACACAATGTATAATTAGTCTGAGGAACTCATTGCCACAGGATGTTATTGAGGCCAGGAAGATTCAAAAAGGGATTGAACATTTATATGGGAAACAAGAATATCCAGAGTTATAATAGTAAAGAGTCCTGTGGCACCTTATAGACTAACAGACGTATTGGAGCATGAGCTTTCGTGGGTGAATACCCACTTCGTCGGATGCATCCGAAGAAGTGGGTATTCACCCACAAAAGCTCATGCTCC